>NC_081375.1:6337749-6480249 GCF_030684315.1 Stegostoma tigrinum | reverse complement strand
TATTCAATTTGCAGTTAGTGATTGCTAGTTGCACTGCAGACACTGTGAATCACCTAGGAAAATTCAATAAAGCAACAGGATTCATCGCAGAGTGGTAAAGATATAGGGGGGGGTTACTCAATAAGGCCAATAAGGAGCATTAATTGGTATTAAAGCTGTGATTAGTGGGATTCACTCAATCCAGATACTAATGAAATAGGAAATGTTCATTAAAGCTATGATTAGTGGGATACATTCTCGGCAATCATCCACTTTGCTCATGGTAGGCAATAAACCCCTATTTCATTCTGAGAAAGTGGGAATTCTTCATTTTTAACTGTTAAAGTACACCGGGGGACACTCTCAGCATTATTATTCTCCAGAATTAAAAGCCTTTAAAGCAAGGAAGATAAATAATCACATTATGAAGACATAACATCAGAAATAATACTGCCAGGGAAATTTAATTTCAGAGATGGGTCAAATAGAACACAGCATTGGGCCTCTTGAAGGAAGCAGTTCTAAAGATACAGAGTTAAAGTTTAGGGTCCAGTGACCCTTCCTCAGAACTGAGGTCTGGGGAAGGGTCACCGGACCTGAAACGTTAACTCTGTTTTTACCCTCACAGATGCTGCCAGACCTGCTGAGCTTTCCAGCAACTTTACTTTTGTTCCTGATTTACAACATCCACAGTTCTTTGGGTTTTTTCTAAAGATGCAGAATTGCATCCAATCTAAGTACTAAATTAGAAGTTGAATAAATAAATGGATGTTTGTATTCGCTTGAATGTAAGAGTATAAGGACCAGAATGAGACTATTCAGCCCACAGAACATAGAAGAATACAACACAGGAACAGCCTCTCAGCACTCCCCATGTCTGTGCTTACCATGATGCTATTCTAATCTAATCCCACCTGCCTACGCATGGTCCATATCCTTCTATTCCCTATCTGTTCATGTGTCTGTCTAAGTGTCTCTTAAACATTACTACATCTTCTACCACCTCCCTGGCAGCGCATTCCAGATCCTTACAACCTCTGCAAAAAACATTTGCCTTGCACATCTCCTTTAAACATGGCCCATTTCTCTTTTTAAATCTATGCTCCTAGTATTTAATATTTCCACCCTGGGAAGAAGACTCCAACTGTTGGCCCTGTCCATGCCTCTCAGTGTTATAGACTCGTATCGAGTCAACCTTCAGCCTCTGATGCTCTGGAGAAAACGATCAAAGTCTGTCCAACCTCTCTTTACAGCTAACACACTGCGATCCAGGCAACAGCCTGGTAAACCTCTTTTGAGCCCTCTCCAAAGCCTCGACATCCTTCCTATAGTGTGGTGACCAGAACCGCACCCAATATTCCAACCTTGGCCAAACTAAAGTTTTGTGCAGCTGCCTTGCCAACTTTTATACTCAGTGCCCTGTCCAATAGAAGTGTGCATGCCATATGCCTTCTTTACCCTCTAATCCACTTGTTTTGCCACTTTCAGGAACTATGGGCTTGGAGCCAAGATCCTCTGCATATTAATGCTCCTTTTAAAATATACTTTCCCCCTACATTTAACTTCCCAAGATGCATCGCTTTACACTTGCCCAGATGAAACTCGATCTGCCATTTCTCTGCTCAACTTTCCAAGTGCGCCATATTCTACTGCTTCCTTTAGCAACCCTCCTCACTGTCCACTACTCTAAAAAAAATTTTGTGCCATCTGCAAACTTAGGAATTGGACCACCCTACATTTCCATTCAAATCATTTAGAATAAGGATCCCAGTGTGTGTGATCCTTGTGGATCTCCATTGGTGACAGACCTCCAGTCAGAATAAAGCATCCCACCATGACTAGGCGATACTAGGAACTGCTGATGCTGGAGAATCACTTAGCATCCATGAGGAGTTGGTAAATTTGATACTAATTGGCTTGTCATAGAACAGTAGTTATGGAGAGATAACAAGGTGTAGAGCTGGATGCACACAGCAGGCCAAGCAGCATCAGAGGAGCAAGAAAGCAGACATTTCAGGCCTGGACCCTTCTTCAGGTGATATTTTCTGAAGAAGGGCCTGGACCTGAAACGTCAGCTTTCCTGCTCCTCTGGTGCTGCCTGGCCTGCTGTGTGCGTCCAGCTCTACACCTTGTTATCTCTCCATAACTACCGTTCTATGACAAGTCAATTAGTATCAAATTTACCAACTCCTCATGGATGCTAAGTGATTTAATCTGCTGGACCAGGCCTACTATGAGGAACCTTTTCAAATGTCAAACCGGAGAAACACTGTATTCTTTTCTCTTATGTTTTCACCTTGGTTGCCGTGGTATCAACAGAGGCTTCAGTGACAGCAGGCCCTGTGCAGACAAAGATGGTGGCACAGGCCTGGAGAGTGACAATGCTGAGTAAATGTTAAAGGGGAGATATCTGTCAGCGCGACGGCAATGCCAGGGCGAGGCACACGCGGGTCCACCCCAGACCGATGTCTGCCAATGAGCAAGGAACCAGCCTCAGGCTTAATTCCCGCCCCTGTCCAGAGTCGCAGGCTGAGCCAAGGCTCCAGGTCCGCAGCTAGGCCCGAGCGCCTGACGATGGAGGTGGTGATGCTGGTGAGTTTGTTCCCAAGGCAGGATCCTGTGGTGCGACCCTGCTGTATTGGTGAGGTCGGCCCACTGTGAACTGATGGTGGCTGCGGTGTTGGTGCTGGTGAGATGGCAGGGGAGGAATGGTGGAGTGTCGGTACAGCAGTATCGTAGGTTTATCAGCAGTGACTCAAGGCTTTGGATGGAGGAGCCTGGATCCAGGCCGGTGGCTGAGCTTGACGCAGGAGGTGTTCCAACGTCTACCTAACTTTATTCAAGTAAGACAATGAGGTGAACTTTATTGTTTTATTTTCTGCCTCAATATTCTGTGGTTTGGTTTGTTTATTGTCTGTGTTTTAAAATGGTGCCAGAGAACGCCAACCCAAAACAACACTTTTCACTGTATTTATAATAAATACACGTGACAATAAATAAATCAAATCAAATAATCAAATGTTTTAGTAAGTAGTCACCTTTGTCATTTCCTCAAAAAACTCAGTCAAATTTGTGGTGTAAGACTAGTCCCACAGAAAGCCATGCGATCTTCCCTAATAAGTCATTGATGGGGTGGGGGGGGTGAACAAGGACATCTGGAGTGTCCGTGAGTGGAACCCCTCATCTCGGGAGCAGAATTGGGAATAGGGAATGGCGGGAAAAGATTTAAAAGGGACCTAAGGGGCAACTTTTTCACATGGTGGGGTGCATGTATGGAATGAGCTGCCCAGAGGGAATGCTGGAGGCTGGTACAATTACAACATTTAAAGGGACCTGGATGGGCACTTGAGTGGGAAGGGTTCAGAGGGATATGGGCCAAATGGGACTAGATTAATGTAGAATATCTGGTCAGCATGGATGAGTTGGACCGAAGGGTCTGATTCTGTGCTGCACATATCTATGACTCCATGACCTTTTTAATACTGACATGCATTAAAATATTAACATACCCCTCCCTAATCTCATCATCATCCAAATCCTTCTCCCTGGTGATCACTGATGTAGAGTACTCATTAAGGACCTCAATCTCCTCCTATGGGCTCACATATAAATTCCTTCTCTGTCTATGAGTGAACCTACCCTACCCCACCCCAGCCTCCCTCTTTCTCCTAACATCCAAATGAAATGCCCTGGAATGCCCCTGAATCTTGCGGCCCCTTTTAGCCCTCCTAATTCCGTGCTAAAATTCTTTCCTGCTCCCTTTACATTCCACAAGGGCCTTGTCTGCTTTCAATTTTGTAAACCTTAAAATGTGCTTCTTTGACTAATCCTTCAATATTTTTTGACATCCAGGATCCCTGAATCTTGCCATTTTTATCTTTCATCCTCACAGGAACAGGCTGGTCCTGAGCTCTGACCAGCTGGCCTTTAAATGACTGCTACATGCCACATGTGGGTTTATCCTCAAACAGCTGCCCATGTGCCTAATTTCTCCATCGAGTCTGCCCCCGCCATTCAATCGTGGCTGATATGTTTCTCAACCCCATTCTTCTGTCTTCTCATAATATTTGATTCCCTTACTAATCACAAACCTATCTCTGGATCCAACTCTTCCACTGTGACCGGATTTCCTGAATCAATGACTGGGCCTCCACAGCCATCTCCTGCAATGAGTTCCGATGATCCACCGCCTTCTGGCTGAAGAAATTCTTCCTCATCTCAGTTCTAAACTCTCATCCCTTCGGTCCTGATCTCTCCTTGTAGTGGAAACATCTTCCTTGCGTCCCACTCTCTCAGCATTCTCTGAGTTTCAATCAGATCCCGCTCTCATCCTTCTAATCCTTCATTGATTTGGAACCATAGCTGGTGACTTTGTGGCTCACCAAAAAATAAAAGAAGCAACAGACACTTCTGATGAACTTGTACAAACTTTTGACAATCACGTTCACCTCAAGACAAATAAAATTCTTGAACAAGCAAGTTTTACTAGAAGAATTCAATAAAAAGGGGAGTTCTTAGACAACCTAATTATTGATCTCTACAGATTAATGGAAACTTTTGACTGTGGAGCTTTGAAGTCAGAATTCATATGATCGAAGAAACGCCGTTTACAGCTGGCAGCAGTGAAAAACAACACAGTCTGGAAGTACTGCTGGCTTTTTATTTTCTGAAGGAACAGCCAAGGAACCTCAGGTCAAAGAAAGTTTGATTATTGAACAGTTTGGAAAGAAGCTATTTGGCCCAGTGAGTCTGCATTGGGCAGCACATTGGTTAGCACTGCTGCCTCACAGCGTCAGGGACCCAGGTTCAATCCCACCCTCGGGGCAACTGTCTGTGAGGGGTTTGCACGTTCTCCCTGTGTCTGCGTGGGTTTTCCTCCGGTTTCCTCCCACAGTCCCAAGACATGCAGGCTGCGTGGATTGGCCACGCTAAATGTCCCCACAGTGTTCAGGGATTTGTACATTAGGTAGGTTTATAGGGGGATGGGTCTGGGGGTTTTCTGAGGGGTCAGTGTGGGCTTGTTGGGCTGAAGGGCCTGTTTCCACACATCAGGGGTTCCATGAACCCTTCAAAAAGCATCCCACTCAGCAACACCCCCACCCAACCTTTCCTAATATTTCCCATGGCCACAAAAACAGAAGTTGCTGGAAATGCTCAGCAGGTCTGACAGCATCTATTGAGAGAAAACAGAGTTAATGTTTTGGGTCTGTTGACCCTGCTGAGCTTTTCCAGCAGCTTTGTTTTTTGTTCCTGATTTACAGCATCTGCAGTTCTTTTGGTTTTTATTACCCATGGCTAATTCACTTAGCCTTCACATCCCTGGCTATTACAGGCCAATTTCCCATGGCCAATCCCACACATCTTTGGTCTGTGAGAGGAACCTGGAGCACCCAGAGGAAACCCTCGCAGACACGGGGAGAACATGCAAACTCCACACAGACAGTCACCTGAGGGTGGAATTGAAGCTGGGCCCCTGGTGCTGTGAGGCTGTTGAGCTAACCACTGAGCCACCGTACCAATCCAGATTTTTGAGACTCATGAGCATGCACATTCTCCCTGTGTCTGTGCGGGTTTTCTCTTGCAGTCCAAAGATGTGCAGGCTAGTTGGATTGGCCGTGCTAAAGTACCTGCAATGTCCAAGGATGTGTAGGTCAGCTATGGGAAATCCAGGGGCAGGGAAATGGGTCTGGGTAGGGATGCTCTTCAGAAGGCTGGTGTGGACTTGTTGGGCCAAATGGCATGTTTCCACACTGCAGGAATTCTGTGGCTGTGTGAAATGACAGCAATGTGTGATTGTACAGCATTGGTATCAGTGTTTTCCAGTCAATTCTGATATATCTCATGCCTTCCCAATTAAAATTTCTGCAGCAGGTTCTGGAATTCCCTTTCCTACAATTCTCCCGCTTGCTACCTCACTCTCCTCCTCCAAACCAACTCTTTGGCCAAGCTTTTGCTCACCTGACCCAATCTCTGTCCTCAGATGGCTCAGTAACTAGCTTGGCTTTATAATACTCCTATAACGACATTTCAATCTGTACCTGTGACTGAGAACTTCCATACAAACTGACAAATGATAAAACACAGCGGGCCGTTCGTTCATTGTGTGCTGACCAATTCCACAAAGCTCTGTAAATTTCTTCTTATTATCCTTTGAATATTTATTCAAATTCCTTTTAAAAATTCCTATTGAATCTGCTTCTACTGCCCTTTCAAGCAGTGTGGTCCAAATCATAACACACCATTAAAAGATGTTATACACCTGACGACTGACTGTCCTGTCAATGGAAATAGTTTTACATGTTGAATCCACTAAACTCTCTCCTATTTTTGAACATGCCTTTAAATCTCATTTTAGCTTTCTTGATTAGGGAAGGAAACTGCCATCCTTACCTGGTCTGGCCTACATGTGACTCCAGACCCACAGCAGTGTGGGTGACTCTTAACTGCCCCTTGGCCAGTGACACCCTCATCCCGTTAACAAGTGAAAAAAAATTCTCGGAGAAATTCCCAGCATCTCAGGTCTCGCCAAATCCCATTATGCCTGACATATGAAGGGAAGCTGTGTCTATTTTCGATTCACTAATGTCAATCTGTGTGTGTTTTCACACTGATCCATTGGCATTTCATGTTCACTTGTGAAATTCCAGTGCAGTTACAACATTTAAATAGAAACAGTTTTGAGGAGACAGCTATAAAATGTCAATTAAAAATAAATTGCAGCTTCCTGCAAGGTTCTGAGAGATGTAGAGGGAAGGGTTCCCCATGGCACCCTGTGTAAACATTACCTCACCACACACTCATTGTCATTTTTCCTTAGTGCGTAGCTGAGTGTTTCCAAAACTCCTGTCAGTGCAGGTTACCCAAAAGAGCAACAGCAAATGATGCTGTATTCTTAAAATCCGGTCATTGTTAAACTGAAATTAAAGCAGAAATCACTGTTATGCCTGTTCCTGGAGTGTTTGATGTAGACAGTGTAGAGAGAGCTTCACTCTGTATCTAAGCCCGTGCCTGTCACTGTCCTGGGTGTGTTTGATGGGAGACAGTGTAGAGGAACCTTTACCCTGTATCCAACTTTGAGCTGTCCCTGTCCTGGGAGTGTTTGAGGTGCACAGTGTAGAGAGAGCTTCACCCTGTATCTAACCTTGTGCTGTCCCTGCCCGGGGAGTGTTTGATGGGGGAACAGTGTCAGGGTAGTTTTGTTTCCAGTTTACTATAATTTTAAAATTTCAAGGGAGTTTTGCTCAGTACTTAGACATCAGCCTTCCTGCCCCTCTGATGTTGCTTGGCCTGCTGTGTTCATCCAGCTCCACACTTTGTTATCTCAGATTCTCCAGCATCTGCAGTTCCTACTATCTCTGAACCCATCACCGTGTCTCAGCACAGTAGCTTTTGAATTCCGAATTTGTACCATTGTGAATTCAAGCTGCACTGTTGTGTTGCACTGACTCTGTACCGAACTTCCATTATACTGAGCTACCTGAAATCTGAGCTACCTAAAACTCTGCACTCACGTCCTGTTCACACATTGCAACAGTGCACGCTGACCCAATTGGTTCCTGGTTAAACATCAGCTCGATTTTAAAATTTGTGTATCCAAATCTGTCCAATGCCCTGTATCCGTCAATTTCCCCACCACAGTAACACCCTCATGACCCACAAGCCACCAAAAGGTATCTGCATTCTTCCAATTTTGGCCCCACGAATATCACCAAAATGTGACCACTCCACTACAGTGGCCCAGCCCATCTGCTGCTTGCATCCTAAGCGCTGGAATTCCCTGCCTAAAACAGTCTGTTTCGTCATGCCTTGTTGCTCCAAAAATAGCTTCCTTACAACAAACTTCACTGACCAAGCCTTAATTTCTCCTCCTGTGCCTCGCAGTCAGTTTGCTTTACAATGCGCCTGTGAATAACCTTGGAACTTTTGTTAGCTTAAAGGTGCTATATAAATACAAGTCGTTGCTACTTATGCCCCAAAAGCTTTGTTTTCTCATTTAAGTTTTGTTTTCCTTTTGTTTGCTTATGGGGTGAGAGCATTGCTGACCAGGCAGCATTTATTGTCCATCCCCAATTTCCCAGAGGGCAGTTAAGAGTTAATCCCATAGCTGTGGGTCTGGAGGCACATGTAGACCAGACCAGGTAAGGATGGCAGTTTCCTTCCCTAAAGGGCATTAGTGAACCAGATGGGTTTTTCCCAACAATCGACAATGGATTCACGGTCATCACTGGATTCTTAATTCCAGGCATTTAGTGAATTCAAATTTCACCCTCTGCCATGGCAGGATTCGAGCCTGAGTTCCCAGAACGTTACCTGGGTCTCTGGATAAACAATTAAGTGATAATACCACTAGGCCATCACCTCACCAACGCTGGGAAAAAGAACACTCTGAGCAAGGGACCCTTCTGCATTTTCCTTTTCAGGAATTCTCAAGAAAGTGGGTTTAAAAGCCAATTTCAACCCTGATGAGTATGTATGAGTGGGTGAAGGCCTGCGTTGCGAGTGAACGCCTAATCATCCCAGCAGTAAAAACAGCATCTCTGTTTCTGATTTGTTCTGGGGCTATGGGGGTTGCAGGCAGGGCCCAGCATTTATTGCCCATCCCTAGTTGCCCCTGAGCTGCCTTCTGCAGCTCACTTGCTGTGAGTTGACCCACAATGCCCCTTAGGGAAGGAATTCCAGGATTTTGACCCAGCAACAGTAAAGGGATGGCGATATCTTTCCAAGTCAGGATGGTGAGTGGCTTGGAGCGGAACACGAAGGAGGTGGTGTTCCCATGTATTTGCTGCCCTTGTTCTGCATGGCTTTAGAAGGTGCTGTCAGAATAGCCTTTGTGAGCTGCTGCAGTGCATCTTGTAGACGGTACACACTGCTGCTACTGAGTGTCAGTACAGGAGGGAGTGGGATGTTTGTGGATGTGGTGCCAATCAAGCGGCTGCTTTGTCCTGGATGGTGTCAAGCTTCTTGAGTGTTGTTGGAGCTGCCCTCACCCAGGCAAGTGGAGAGTATTCCATCACACTCCTGACTTGTAGATGGTGGACAGGCTTTGGGAAGTCAGGAGGTGAGTTACTCCCCGCAGTATTCCCAGCTCTGTCCTGCTCTTGTAGCTATAGTTTTTATATGGCCGGTCCGGTTCAGTTTCTGGTCAGTGATAAACCCCCAGGATGTTGACAATGGGGTATTTCATTGTCACAGAATTTCATTAAAGTTCCAACAGTGCAGTTAGAAGCCATTCAGCCCACCAAGTCAATACCAACCCTCTGAAGAAGATCCCGCCCAGGCCTACTCAATCCCCATTATTCCATGTTTCCCATGGCTAATACACGTAACCTGTATACCTTTGGACTGTAGGATGAAACTGGAGCACACATAGAAAGCCCGTGGAGACACAGAGATAAGATGAATACATTTTGTTAATGTCACTGAATGGCAGTGGTTGATGGTCAGATTCTCTCTTGGAATTGGTCCTTGCCTGGTGATTGTGTGTTCATTCCTCCGAGGGTCAGTGCTGAGGGAGCGCCGCACTTTTGGAGGGTCTTTGCAGAGGGAGCCCTTCAGCCAATTGATTCAGTATCAAGGCAGGGGCAATGTGCTAGTGGTATTATCGCTGGACTGTTAATCAAGAGACCCAGATAATATTCTGGGGACCTGGGTTCGAATCTCACTATGGCAGATGTTGGAATATGAATTCAATAAATATCTGGAATTAACAATCTTACGATGACCATGAAACCATTGTTGATTGTTGGGAAAATCCCATCTGGTTTACTACTTCCCTTTAAGGAAGGAAACTGCCATCCTTCCCTGGTCTGGCCTACATGTGACTCCAGACCCCTGATACAGGTGGTGTGTAACAGACAGTAGCTCATCTCTCCAGGCTGCAAATGCTACAAGGCAGTGGTATGGGTCGTGACCATCTCAGATTCTGAGGTATCTTCAATGCTTGACAGAGAGAGAGCTCACAGTTTCTGCAACAGTTGGTAAGCTGTTGTCCTCCCGCACTGTTTACACCTTTGCAGCTTCCACACGGTCCACGTGCTTGTTCGGGACTGTCACACCTCCCTGAACTTTATACTTCAGTGGACCTGACCTTGTGTTCACCATGCCTCACACCTAGGCAGGGCCATTGCTGTGGGTCCGACATCAAACGTCGTCCCGTGAAGTAAACTGTCTCTCTCACTCCGCTGAGTCTTGTGCCTGGCACTGGCGTTGCGGATACCATCTCACCCTCGCCCTCCACGAAGATCAGATTGAACCTGGTGTAGAGCCATTTCCCCATCAGCAACTCTGCTGGAGTTATCCCTGTTGCTGTGTGAATGTTGATCCGATAATCAAACAGGAATTGGGACAGCCTGGTATCTGGTGAAGTTGTAGAATGTTTTGCTAAGCCTGTCTTCAAAGTTTGCACTGCCCTTTCTACCAGACCATTGGGCGATGGATGGTCTGGGGCTGTCCTTATATGACAAATGCCTTTCGCCTTTAGGAAATGCGCAAATTCCCGGCTGGTAAATGATGGCCCGTTATCTGTGACCAACATTTCCGGGAGCCCGCGTATTGCATGTCCGCAGTTTCTCTCTGGTCGCCCCCGCTGATGGTGAATGGGCCCTATACACCCAGCCACATGGAGTGAGCATTCACAACAACTCAGAGCATTGAGCCCATGAAAGGACCTGCACAGTCGCTGTGTAACTGAGCCCAGGGTTTACCCAGTTATTCCCATCGATGCGGGGGAGCTGCTGGTAGAAATTATTGTGCTTGCTGGCACTCTGGGCGCTGCCCCACAGATGCAGCTGTTATCCACATCCAATCCTGACCAGCAGATATAACCTCTCACCATCTTCATTTTGGAAATCCCTGGATGAACCTGGTGGAGTTCAGTCAGTGCCTGGTAGTGGCCTTTACTTGGAACAATCTCTCTTGCTCCCCATAATAACATACCGTCCCCTGCTGTGAGCCGGCCTCTCTGGGCCCACAAAGGTTTCCATTCTGTTTGTGACGGCCCTTTGGTTTCTCCCATCACCACCAGCTGTTTCAGTTTTTCCAGGACTCGGATCTTTCTGTGCCCAAGTTCTGATATTGTCAGCTATGACTGGGAATGTGTTCAGAAAATTTAAAAACATTACAGACTCTCCCAGCGTCGGTACCATCGGTGGGGTATCTGCCAGCGGGAGGCAGCTCAACCCATCAGCGTTCACTACTTGGGCTCCTGGACAGTGTTCCAACGTGTAATTATACAGACTTAGTATCAGAGCCCAGTGCTGTATTCAGCCTGAAGCTTTGGGTGGTACTGCCTTGTCCTATTTAAGTAGAGCCAGCAGGGGTCTGTGGTCCATTATTGTTACAAATTTACGCCCATAAAGATATTGGTGGAATGCTCTGACTCTAAATATCATTGCCAAACCTTCCTTCTCTATATGGGCATATTTACACTCTGCAATAACCAAAGTCCTGGATGCATACGCTATTGGGCGTTTTTCTCCATTGGCCATGTTTGAGCTAATACCACCCTGATGCTGTACAGGGAGGCATCACATTGTCAACATCAGATCTCGCCTGAGACCATGGTGTGCCAACACCTTAGAGGATTACAGCTGTTTATTCGCTTCCCTGAAAGCTGCAGCTGACTACGTGACCACTTCCACGGCTGATACTTTTTTAAAGGGCTGATGCAAAGGTGCCAGGATGGGGTCAGGCTACGTATCAACTTACTGTAATAGTATACTAGCCCAAGGAATGGCCTAAGCTCGCGTACAGATATGGGAGCCGGGGCACCTTCGATTGCCCTCACCTTATCTCCCAACAGGTGTAACCCAGACCTTTCAACTCTTCAGCCCAAGTAGGTCACTTGGTGGGGTGTGGGTGGATGGGTTTGGTGGGGGGGGAGTGTGGTGTGTTTTTTCACATTTTCCTAAGGCCTACCACCCACCTGAGAGAAATGTCTAAGAGCCACGTCTAAGTTCTCTCAGTGCTGCTTATTGGTCTTCCCAGTTATTATCACACCATCTGCCTGGGGGTAGACCTTGTACAATATTCTCCATCATCCACTAAAAATGGCACAGGCTGAGGAGACCCCAAATGGTAGTCTCGTATACTAATACAAACCCTTATGGGTATTAATTGCAGCGTACTTCTGGGACCCCTCAACCACAACTGCAGGCAAGGCTCATGTCCATCTACCTGATGGACAGCCCCCTGCCATCCTTGCATAAAAATCCTCTACGCAAGGGATTGTGTACTTCTCCACTTGCAAAAAGCTGTTTACCATTTGTTTAAAATCTCCACAAAGGCAAACTGACCCAGATACAACTGGTAAATAAAAACCGAAAGAACTGTGGATGCTGTAAATCAGGAACAAAAACAAAGTTGCTGGAAAAGCTCAGCAGGTCTGGCAGCATCTGTGGAGGAGAAAACAGAGTTAATGTTTCGGGTCCGGTGACCCTTCCTCAGTACTGAGGAAGTTCTGAGGAAGGGTCTCTGGACCCGAAACATTAAATGTTGAGCCAATTTGGATGAATCTTCGTCAGACAGTTTCGCCCCATCATGTTCGGGTCTGAGCCTTTTACTATCAGAACCAGCTGCTTCTCAGAAGAGACTAGAACTGTAGTTGTATCCTTAGTCTGTAAAGGTGCCCAGGTATAGATTCTCAGTTTAGCCGAGGTCCTGCAAAAACTTAAGGGGTGGAGTCCAGAGTAAATTTTGCTAAAGACTGTTTCTGTGATCATTGAAACATCTGCACCATAATCGACCTCCATTAGACCTGGGAGACCATTTAACTGGGTGTTTATTTTGACTGGTTGTTGCTGAGCAATGTAACTGTTCCGAACCAGATGCAGGTGGACTTCCCAGGGTGTGCACTGTCCTGGATACCGCCCTGGAAGTTCTGTGACTCACTTCAGGCCTTTGGACTCTTTTGTTGTCTCGAATCCACATACCAGCAGAAACTACAATGGCTTACAGGGCCTGAAGAAAATTTTAACCATTTGGCTGACGCTTGGCTTTGTTTAGGGGCTGTGCTGTGGGCTGATCGAGGGTGTCTCTGATCGAGACATATGTCCTCAGTGAGGTCATGCGATTGCCTGCACTCAAGTGATGCTCCCCCAGCTCAGTCGGCCTGCTGAGGGTGTCCACTTCCATCAGAATACGCTGCAATTTATAAGCTCCACTTACTGCATTTTCCAATGATAAAGCCAGTTGTAATGCGGTTACTCAGAATCTCATTAAGAGTTAAGCCAAAGTGACATATCTTTGCCAGTTACCTTAATCTAGTCAAAAATCCTGATCCAGATTCCCCTGGTTCTTAAATTGCCAAATAAAATTGGTAGCATCTCAGAATTAGAGGAGGCTTGGGGTTGTAATGTTACTTAACCAAATCTGTCAACTCTTGGGGGGTTTTAGTATCTGCTGCCTCAGGAAAAGTCAAGGCCCTAAGAACCGAGAAAGCTGCAGGTCCGCAAGCTGTCTGGAGAATTAGTCATTGCTTTTCATCTAACCCAATGTCATTTTCCCAGAAAAAAAAACACATTCTTTGCTTATACTGGACCCCCAGTCTTCAATGGCAGGATCGAACAGGTCAAAAACAAAGTTGCTGGAAAAGGTCAGCAGCTGCCAGACCTGCTGAGCTTTTCCAGCAACTGTGTTTTTGTTCCTGATTTACAGCATCTGCAGTTCTTTTGGTTTTTATCGAAGAGGTCAAGTCTGCTAAATAATGGCGTGATGCCAGAAATGCTTGCCCTAACTCAAAGCTGAACGTTGAGTGTGAATTTCTTTAGGAGCATGCTTTACTCTCGTTGCCACTGAAATAACTCCCCAGAGGTTGGTATTCAGCTGATCTTCGACATCGTCCCATTGACCAGCACTTGGCCCACAGCCTTTTACGTGGCAAGTGCCCATTTAGGAACTTTTTTTTAAAGGATGTGAGGCAATTTGGCTAAACCACCCTCCTAGGCAATGTATCCCTGACCATCACTACCCTCTGGGTAAAAATGGGTTTTCTCTGGTCCCCGCTAAAACCTCCTGTAGCTCACCTTGAACCTGTGTCTCCTTGTAACCGACCCGTCAACTAAGTGAAAAGCTGCTCCTTATCGACCTCGTTCATGCTCCTCATCATGTTGTGCACCTCAAACAGATCGACTTCTCTGCTCCAACCCGGGGCCTACACAACCTTTCCTCATAGCTTCCATTTTCCATCTCAGGCAACGTCCTGGTGCATCTCTTCTGCACCCCCTTCCAGAACAATCACATCCTTCCGATAGTGTGGTGACCAGAACAGCACATACTACTCCAGCTGTGGCCGAACCAAAGCCCTCTACAGCTCCAACAGAACCTCCCTGCTCTTATCATCTATGCCTTGACTGATAAAGGCTAGTGTCCCAAATGACTTTTTCACCATGCTACTAACATTCAGAAATATATGGACAAACACACCTTTGTTCCAAAGAACTTCATAGTGTCATGCCATTCATTGAATACTTTCTTGTCAAATTACTCCGTCCGAAGTATATTCCCTCACACTTCTCAGAATTAAATTCAATTTGCCACTTATCTGCCCATTTGACCATCCTGTTTCATCTTGTTGTGGATCCGCACACACCAGCTCACAGTTAACCACCCAGGTTTATCTTTGTATCATCTGCAAACTTATGAATCCAACCCATATACACGCGCACACTCATACACACGCACACTCATGCACACAAACACACACACACACACACACACACACACACACACACACACACACACACACACACACAGTCATCAATTTCATTTATATAAATGAGAAATAATTGAGGATCCAGCACAGGTCTCTATGGCACACACTGGCTTCCAGTCACTAGAGCAGCGTTCTGTCTTCACCCTCTGTCTCCTAGAACTGAGCCAGTTTTGGGTCCATTTTGTCAAATTTCCCTGTATTCCATGTGCAAAGAATAAATGCACTGTCTAGAAATGTGGTGGATTCTTGTTCAATTAAGACATTTCAGAAGGCATTGGATAATTAGTTGAGTAAAAATAATGAGCAAGGGTATGGGGATAAAGCAGGAGATTGGCAGGAGGTCATGTTGCTCATTTTGCGAACTGGAACAGGCTTGATGGACTGAATGGCCTATTTCTGCACTGTGACACTTTGTGATACTGTTTACCAGACACATGATTGGATGTAGCGATGGCCAATGCGTACATTTGTCAAGGAGTGCAGAAAATAGGGACCATAATTACAAAATGGTCAGAAATGAGTCAAATAGAAATTCAGAGGAGGAAGCTTTCCCTGGAAGTGATTAAAACATGGAACGGTCTACCTCATGGAGCATTCTTGGCATACATCATAGATTTGAGGGGAATTTGGATTAAAATTAGGAAAAAAGGAACAGAAGGATTGGATAAAGAAAGGTAGGATGAAGTTTATGTGAAACATTTCACCAGCGAGAGCAGAAGCAAGTGTCAAACTGATGCTATTCACTGTAATTCATGTAATGTGAACTCACCTGAAATGTAGCAGGGATTTGGTTTCTTTTTTAGCTACACTCTAGGAATGAGAGGTTTGGAGGGTTGGAATTGAGTGTACGGTTAGATCAAGTTTCTTGTTACCATGGCAATGTGGCTACTGTCCACTTGGACCGTGGACCTTACCCATTCTCCAGTTTCTCGCCGGGGTGAAGGACAGTGGATTAACTATCACATCGAGTCAGTGAACTTCAGTCTCCCGTTGTGTGTTTACTGTGAGCTGCTGATTTCCAGTGAGCAGTTACGACCTCTGCCTCAATAGCGTCACACCAAGTCATTTCCTGCACAGTGTATCTGCTTACTTGGAGAAAATACGAAAGGACAGACTGTGCAAGCTCTCGGTGCAGAATCTCACTAATGCCATAAGATTCAAATCTTCAAATACGTGACCACTTCCATCTAGAAGGATAATGGTGTCCAATATCACCCCTTGCAAGCTCCCCCCCGACCCCCGAGCCCTACACCATCCTGACTTGGAAATGCATCACCATTCCTTCAGCGTCGCCGGGCCCCGGAATTCCCTCCTTGAGGGGAATTGTGGGTCAGCCCACAGCACATGGACTGCAGCGGTTCAAGAAGGCAGCTCACCCCCATCTTCTCAAGGGGGGCCTCTAGGGACGGGGCGGTAAATGCTGGGCCCAGCCAGAGGAGTCCAGATCCAATGAATTTTTGTTTTAGAGTTGATCTAGACATGTGCAGGAACATGAACTGATATAACATCACGACCCACTAAATCACTTTGGCCAGGATGATATAGAGAATGAATTGCTGTTTCCCAAACAAGAGCACCTGTGGGATCAGCAGATAAGAGATTTGGATAAGACCCTGAAAGGGAAATAACTTGCAGGGAAAGGTTAGTGGTGGGTCTTAATAAATGGTCCCATAGGGAACTACCACAAGCTCGATGGGCCAAATGGCCTGAGCCTGAGCTGTAATCATTCTATGAATGTGTGATTCAAGTTTGATGGATCTACTCAGGGCCATGGTGATCCAATAGATGTTTTTTATTATTTACTCACTTCATAGGCTGTGGGTGTCTCTGGCTGGGCCCAGCATTTACCACCCTGTCCCTAGTTGCCCCTTTAGAAGGTGGTGGTGAGCTGCCTTCTTGAACCGCTGCAGCCTTCCTGCGGTGGGTTGACCCACAATGCCATAAGGGAGGGAATTCCAGGATTTAGGCCCAGCAACAGTGAAGGAATGACGATATATTTCCAAGTCAGGATGGTGACTGACGCAGAAGGTGTGGTGTGTGGTGCAGGGTGTGGTGTTCCGATGTATCTGCTACCCTTGTCTTTCTAGATGGAAGTGGTTATAAGTTTGGAATGTGCTGCCTGAGGATCTTTGGGAGAGGGAGTGCGATGTTTGTGGATGTGGTGCCAATCAAGCGGCTGCTTTTTCCTGGATGGGATCAGCCTTCTTGAGTGTTGTTGGGACTGCCCCCGTCCAGGCAAGTGGGGAGTATTCCATCACACTCCTGACTCGTGCCCTGTAAGATGGTGGGACAGGCTTTGGGGAGTCAGGAGGTGAGTTACTCACTGCAGGATTCCCAGTTTCTGGCCTGTCGTTGTAGCCGTTGTGTTTATGTGGTGAGTCCAGTTGAGTTTCTGGTTCATGGTCACCCCCAGGATGTTGATAGTGAGGGATTCAGTGATGGTAACACCATTGAATGTCAAGGGACTGTGGTTAGATTGTCTCGTATTGGTGATGGTCGTAGCCTGGCATTTGTGTGGTATGAATATTATGTGCCATTTGTCAGCCCAAGCCTGGATCTTGTGCAGGTCTTGTTGTATTTGAACGTGGACTGCTTCAGTATCTGAGGAGTCATGAATGATGCTGAACATTGCACAATCATCAGGGAACATCCCCATTTCTGACCTTATGGTGGAGGGAAGGTCATTGATGAAGCAGCTGAAGTTGGTTGGGCCGAGGACACTCCCCTGAGGAGCTCCTGCAGAGATGTCCCAGATCCAAGGTGACCACGACCATCTTCCTGTGTCAGGTATGTCTCCAGCCACTGGAGAGTTTCCAGTTTTGCTCAGGCTCCTTGATGCCACACTCGGTCGAATGCAGCCATGATATCAAGGACTATCACCTTCACCTCACCTCTGGAATTCAGTTCTTTTGTCCATGTTTGAACCAAGGCTGTAATGAGGTCAGGAGCTGAGTGGCCCTGGTGGAACCCAAACTGGGTGTCACTGAGCAGGTGCTGCTCGATAGTGATGTTACTGACACCTTCCATCACTTTACAGATGATCGAGAGTAGACTGATGGGGGGGTAATTGGCCGGATTGGATTTGTCCTGCTTTTTATGTACAGCACGTACTTGGGCAATTTTCCACATTGTCTGGTAGATATCAGTGTTGTAGCTGTACTGGAACAGCTTGGCTAGGGGAGCGGCAAGTTCTGGAGCACAAGTCCTCAGTACTATTGCTGGAATGTTGTCAGGGCCCATAGCCTTTGCTGTATCCAGAGTCTCTAACCACTTCTTGATTTCATATGGAGTGAATTGAATTGGCTGAAGACAGATTGGTCCACAGCATTTACAATACCCCCGGAGGAGGCTGAGATGGACCATCCACTCAGCACTTTTGGCTGAGGATTGCTGTGAATGTTTCAGCTTTATCTTTTGCCCTGATGAGCTGGGCTCTTCCGTCATTGAGATTGGGGATATTTGTGAAGCCTTCTCCTCCAGTGAGTTGTTTAATTGTCTCCCACCGTTCACAGCTGGGTGTGGCAGGGCTGCAGAGCTTCAATCAGATCCATTGGTTGTAGGATTGCTTAGCTCTGTCTATCACTTGCTGCTTTCACTGTTTGGTGTGTGTAAAGTCAGATGACACACGACACCAGGTTATAGTCCAACATGTTTATTTGGAATCACACAAGCTTTTGGAGCATGGACAGCACTCTGAAAACTTGTGTGTTTCCATCTAAACCTGTTGGACTATAACCTGGTGTCGTGTGACTTCTTTCTTTGTCCACCCCAGTCCGACACCAGCACCTCCACAGTTTGGCTTCTGAGTAGTCCTGTTTGGTGGCTTCACCAGGTTGACACCTCAGCTTCAGGTCTGCCTGGTGCTGTTCCTGGCACGTCCTCCTGCACTCTCCATTCATCCAGGGTTGATCCCCGGCTTCATAGTAATTGTTGAGTGGGAGATATGCCGGGCCGTGAGGTTACAGGTTATGCTGGAGTACAATTCTGCTGCTGTTGATGGCCCATAGCGCCTCATGGATGCCCAGTCTTGAGATTCTAAATCTGTGTGAAGTCTGTCCCATTGAGCACGGTGATAGTGCCACACAATACAATGGAGGTTGTTCTCATTGGGAAGGTGAGACTTCATCTCCCCAAGGTGGTTACTCTTACCAATACTGTCATGGACAGATACAACTGCAGCTGGTAGATTGGTAAGGATGAGGTCAGGTATGTTTTTCCCTCACCACCTGCCGCTGACCCAGACTAGCAGCTATGTCCTTTAGGACCTGACCAGATCGATCAGTCATACTGCTGTTTCACCACTCTTGGTGGTGGACATTGAAACCCCCCACCCAGAGTACACTTTGTGTCCTTGCCATCCTCAGTGCTTCCTCTCAGTGTTGCTCAAAATGGAGGAGAGACTGATCTATCAGCTGAGGGAGGACGGTACGTGGTAATCAGCAGGAGGTTTCCTTGCCCATGTTTAACCTGCAGCCGTGAGACTTCATGCAGTCCAGAGTCAACGTTGAGGGTTTCCAGAGCAACTCCCGCCCGAATGTATCCCACGGTGCCGCCCCCTCTGCTGGGTCAGTCCTCCCAGTGGGACAGGACATATCCAGGGCTGGTGATGGTGGTGTCTGGGACACTGTCTGTAAGGTATGATTCTGTGCGTATGGCTGTGTCAGGCTGTTGCTTGACCAGTCTGTGAGACAGCCCTCCCACTGTTGGCACTAACCCCCAGATGTCAGTGAGGAGGACCCTGCAGGGTCAGCAGGCTGTTTCTGCCGTTGTTTTCTTTCGGTGCCTAGGTTGATGTCGGGTGCTCAAATACACCGAAAGGACAATGCAACAGATTACCTATCAGAATGGAATTGAATAAAATGTTTTAAAAAGAAAGCATTGCGTGGTTAATAAAATGTGAGGCTGGATGAACACAGCAGGCCAAGCAGCATCTCAGGAGCACAAAAGCTGACGTTTCGGGCCTAGACCCTTCATCAGAGAGGGGGATGGGGTGAGGCTTCTGGAATAAATAGGGAGAGAGGGGGAGGTGGGCCGAAGATGGAGAGAAAAGAAGATAGGTGGAGAGGAGAGTATAGGTAGGGAGGTAGGGAGGGGATAGGTCAGTCCAGGGAAGACGGACAGGTCAAGGAGGTGGGATGAGGTTAGTAGGTAGGAGATGGAGGTGCGGCTTGGGGTGGGAGGAAGGGATGGGTGAGAGGAAGAACAGGTTAGGGAGGCAGAGACAGGTTGGACTGGTTTTGGGATGCAGTGGGTGGAGGGGAAGAGCTGGGCTGGTTTTGTGGTGCGGTGGGGGGAGGGGATGAACTGGGCTGGTTTTAGGATGCTAAATAATAAAATGTGAGGCTGGATGAACACAGCAGGCCAAGCAGCATCTCAGGAGCACAAAAGCTGACGTTTCGGGCCTAGACCCTTCATCAGAGAGGGGGATGGGGGGAGGGAACTGGAATAAATAGGGAGAGAGGGGGAGGCGGACCGAAGATGGAGAGTAAAGAAGATAGGTGGAGAGGGTGTAGGTGGGGAGGTAGGGAGGGGATAGGTCAGTCCAGGGAAGACGGACAGGTCAAGGAGGTGGGATGAGGTTAGTAGGTAGCTGGGAGTGCGGCTTGGGGTGGGAGGAAGGGATGGGTGAGAGGAAGAACCGGTTAGGGAGGCAGAGACAGGTTGGACTGGTTTTGGGATGCAGTGGGTGGGGGGGAAGAGCTGGGCTGGTTGTGTGGTGCAGTGGGGGGAGGGGATGAACTGGGCTGGTTTAGGGATGCAGTAGGGGAAGGGGAGATTCCACTCCCGCACCCACGATAAGACATTCCACTCCCGCAACCCACGATAAGACATTCCACTCCCGCACATCCCAGATGTCCAAGTTCTTTAAGGACCGCAACTTTCCCCCCACGGTGATCGAGAACGCCCTTGACCGGGTCTCCCGCATTTTCCGCGACACATCCCTCACACCCCGCCCCCGCCACAACCGCCCCAAGAGGATCCCCCTCGTTCTCACACACCACCCTACCAACCTCCGGATACAACGCATTATCCTCCGACACTTCCGCCATTTACAATCCGACCCCACCACCCAAGACATTTTTCCATCCCCTCCCCTGTCTGCTTTCCGGAGAGACCACTCTCTCCGTGACTCCCTTGTTTGCTCCACACTGCCCTCCAACCCCACCACACCCGGCACCTTCCCCTGCAACCGCAGGAAATGCTACACTTGCTCCCACACCTCCTCCCTCACCCCTATCCCAGGCCCCAAGATGACATTCCACATTAAGCAGATGTTCACCTGCACATCTGCCAATGTGGTATACTGCATCCACTGTACCCGGTGCGGCTTCCTCTACATTGGGGAAACCAAGCGGAGGCTTGGAGACCGCTTTGCAGAACACCTCCGCTCAGTTCGCAACAAACAACTGCACCTCCCAGTCGCAAACCATTTCCACTCCCCCTCCCATTCTCTTGATGACACGTCCATCATGGGCCTCCTGCACTGCCATAATGATGCCACCCGAAGGTTGCAGGAACAGCAACTCATATTCCGCCTGGGAACCCTGCAGCCATATGGTATCAATGTGGACTTCACCAGTTTCAAAATCTCCCCTCCCCCCACTGCATCCCTAAACCAGCCCAGTTCATCCCCTCCCCCCACTGCACCACACAACCAGCCCATCTCTTCCCCCCCACCCACTGCATCCCAAAACCAGTCCAACCTGTCTCTGCCTCCCTAACCGGTTCTTCCTCTCACCCATCCCTTCCTCCCACCCCAAGCCGCACCCCCATCTACCTACTAACCTCATCCCACCTCCTTGACCTGTCCGTCTTCCCTGGACTGACCTATCCCCTCCCTACCTCCCCACCTACACTCTCTCCACCTATCTTCTTTACTCTCCATCTTCGGTCCGCCTCCCCCTCTCTCCCTATTTATTCCAGAACCCTCCCCCCATCCCCCTCTCTGATGAAGGGTCTAGGCCCGAAATGTCAGCTTTTGTGCTCCTGAGATGCAGCTTGGCCTGCTGTGTTCATCCAGCCTCACATTTTATTATCTTGGATTCTCCAACATCTGAAGTTCCCATTATCACATTGCATGGGTAGGAGGGAAATGAAGCAGTTGGGCCTAATTGGCTAATTCCTTCAAAGAACTGTGACTCTTCAAAGCTATGGGCCTGATGTTGGAAAGTGGGAAGAGTTAATATTTTCTTGACAGTACAGACTCATTAGGCTGAAAGGCCTCGCCTGTACTGTATGATTCCATGATTCTCTATTGTTATGTGAGCCAGCAGAGGAATGATTTGCTGAATGGCCTCCCCTGTGCTGTATCACTCCTAAATCCAGCTTTACACTTACAGAATGGGTGCTTTGTTGAGCTGCTCAGGCAGGCCAGCTATGTGAAGGTGGAGGGCCTTATTACAGGAGAGGTAGGGATGGCCTACTCTCTAGAAATTAGCAGCATTGAGTGAAAAGCTAAAGGGGAGATGGTGGAGGGGAGACAGAATGAATGGTGGTGAACAGGGTAGGTGAAGAGAGGGCAGAGAAGCAGAAGCCCGAATCCTATATAAGCCAAGCGCCTTGCCTGTGGGAGATTTCCATGCCAATGTAACCGAGCTGTGACCTTGCAGCTATCTGCTGTTACATGTGATCTGTGAATGCCTATTCACTGCCTGTAAACTGAACCAAACAGGTAAAGCTGACAATTCCACTCAGGTCCCTGCATTATTAATACACATTAATCGGCTACTGAACGAAGAGACAGGCGTAATGCTGAGGCTGTGTGGATTGTTGAAGCTCGACATTCACCTTATTTCGGGCTTTCGTTTAGGATCCTAACGCTTACTGCTCCTTTATTGACCTTTAACTGTTTAAGGGCCAGCATGTGGCAACTGGCAATCTCGATCCAAACCAATCAGTGAGACAGAACCCAGGACATTTTTCTTCGTGATAACAGTTTAGAAACAACTCAGTCTTCTAGCTCCTTCCACGTCTTCATCCCAGCTGTTCTCCCTTTATATATGTTTCTGTCTCCAGTGACCTTCTGAATCCTCTGGAGCACTTTACTCTGCTTCTTTTTTCACTCCTACCCTCCCACTGCACAGCTGTAGTGTTTACATTTCCCCACAACACCAGTGCTGTGTGAGTACGTGTAGTGACTCAGTAAAAGACACCATGTGCAAAATGTTTTATTCAATACTTTCCACCACCAGGAAAACACCCACATGGCCGTGGAACCAGCAACGAGAGTAGGAAGGGAGCTTCTTCCCTTTATTTATTTTCCTAACCAAGGCTGGAATGAGGTCAGAGGTGAGTGGCCCTGGCGGAACCCACCCTGGGCATCACTGAGCAGGTGCTGCTTGATAGCACTCTTAGTGACACATTCCATCACTTTACTGATGGTCGAGAGGAGACTGATGGGTTAGTAATTAGAGTCATAGAGCTGTACAGCTTGGAAACAGACTCTTCAATCTGTCCATGCTGACCAGAAATCCGACTTTAATCTAGTCCTAATCTAGGCCTGCTGTGTTCATCCAGCCTCACATTTTATTATCTTGGAATTCTCCAGCATCTGCAGTTCCCATTATCCCTTAATCTAGTCCTATTTGGCCCATATCCCTCTAAACCCTTCCTATTCAGATACCCATCCAGATGCCTTTTAAATGCTGTAACTGTATCAGCCTCCATCACTTTCTCTAGCAGCTCATTCCACACACGCACCACCCTCCGTGTGTGAAAATGTTATCCTTTAGTTCCTTTTTAAATCTTTCCCCTCTCACCTTAAACCTATGCCCTCTAGTTTTGGACTCCCCCACCCCAGAGCAAAGACCTTGTCTATTTACCATATCCATGCCCCTCATGATTTTATAAACATCTGTAAGGTCACTCCTCAGGCTCTGATGCTCAAGGTAAAACATCCTCAGCCTATTCAGTCTCTCTCTGTAGATCAAACCCTCCGACCCTGGCAACATCCTCGTAAATCTTTTCTGAGCTCTTTCAAGTTTCACAACATCCTCCCTACAGCAGGGACACTAGAATTACACACAGTATTCCAAAAGTGGCCTCGCCCATGACGTGTACAGCCATGACATGCCTGGCTGGGTTGGATTTCTCCTGCTTTTCAGGAAATACCTGAGAAATTTTCTACGTAGCTGGGTAGATGCTGGTGTGAATGGTACACATTTGTTATTGCTTGAAACTATTACACAGAGGCCGGTATCCTGTCACTGAATCATCCTTTATTTAGCCCAGAACAGTACACTGGCTGTGGCCAGCTTGCTCTGAGTCAGGCTCTCGCCTGAGGAGATTCTGAATCCTTTGCTTATGTATCTTTTCTGTAAGTGCAGGGGCTCTGTGAAAACATCACTAGTGTAAAGAATTTTATTCAATATTGCCACCACCGTCAAAAACACCCGCATGGCCAAGAAACCAGTAACAGGCAAGGCCTGACAGGGGCAGTGACGACATGAAGGAGGTGAAAGGGGAGGGCATGGATTAAATCAAAATAGAGCCGGGGTGGGGTCCCCCCGCTGTTTTTTTATATACAGAAGGCTTCCACCACCAAACGGAGAGTCCAGTCAACTCAACAGTCCCGAGGTAACCCTTCTCCTGAACGGCATGCTTCCTGTGCCTGGCCGACGCAGAGTCCGTCCTCAACTGAGGAGATTCTAATCTCCTGGTTAGAGATACTTCCCCCTTGTTACACCCTTACACTACTGCCACACAGCTGTAGTGCTGATATTCCCCAGCACTCGTGTCTGTGTGTGTGTCTGTGTGTGTGTGTGACTGTGTGTATGAGTGTGAGTGCACGTGTTTGTGTGTGTGTGAGAGTGAGTGTGTGTGTAAGACTGTGTGTGAGTGTGTATGAGAGAGAGAGAGAGAGACTGTGTCTGTGTGAGTGTGTGTGTGTGCGTGAGAGTGGGTGTGTGTGTGTGAGTGCATGTGTGTGTGAGTGTGAGTGTATGAGTATGTGTGAGTGTGATTGTGAGAGTGAGCTGAGTGTGTGTGTGTGAGAATGAATGTGTGTGTGTGTGTGTGTGAGTGTGATTGTGAGAGTGTGTGTGTATGAGTGTGTGAGAGTGATTGTGTGAGTGTGTGAGACTGTGTGTGTGAGTGTGAGTGTGTGTTTGAGACTGTGTATGAGAAAGAGACTGTGTGTGTGAGAGAGTGTGTGTGTGTCTATGTGAGTGTGATTGTGAGAGTGTGTGTGTATGAGTGTGTGAGAGTGATTGTGTGAGTGTGTGAGACTGTGTGTGTGAGTGTTAGTGTGTGTTTGAGACTGTGTGTATGAGAAAGAGACTGTGTGTGTGTGTGTGTGTGTGTGTGAGTCTGCATGTGTGAGTGAGAGTGTGTGTGTGTAAGTGTTTGTAAGTGTGTCTGAGTGTGAGTGTATGAGTTGTGTGTGAGAGTGAGTCTGTGTGTGTGTCTGAGTGAGTGTGTGTGTGAGTGTATGACTGCGTGTGAGTGTGAGTGTATGAGTGTATGTGAGTGTGATTGTGTGGGTGTGAGTCTGTGTGTGTGAGTGAGAGTGTATGGGGTGTGTGTGTGAGAGAGAGTGTGTATGTGTCTGAGTGAGTGTGTGTGTGTGAGTGTGTATGTGTGAGAGTGTGTGTTTGTCTGTGTATGTGTGAGTGTGATTGTGTGGTGCGAGTGTGTGTGAGAGAACGTGTGTGTGTGTGAGTGTGTTAGCATGTGTGTGAGTGTGTGTATGTGTGTGTGAGAGTGAGAGTGTGTGTGCATGTGTGTTTGTGAGAGTGTGTGTGTGTTGAGTATGTGTGTGTGTGTGAGAGAGAGTGATTGTGTGTGCATGTGTGTGTTTGTGAGAGTGTGTGAGTGTGAGTGTGTCTGTGTGAGTGTGTGTGACTCTTTGTGTGTGTGAGTGTGAGTGTGTGTGTGTGTGAGTGTGAGAGCGTGTGTGTGTGTGTGTGTGTGTGTGTGTGAGAGTGTGTTTTGGTGTGAAACAGAGTGAAAACACCAGGTGTGTAAATAACTTTATTGATAATCCATCACCAGGAAAAACACCCATGTGACCAAAAGAACCCGTATCAATGCCTATGTGAATGAAAGGGTGAAGGGGAGGGTAGGGATCAAATCAAAATAGAATTGAAGGGGCAAATAAAGCACTCCACCCCCCTGGTGCCTACCTCTCCCAGAAAACTTCAAGGGTAGACACCGTGTGTTCCTTTTCCAGGGACACCCGCCCCATGTGTAGCCACGGAAGAGGGACAGGAAGTTGGCCATAATGACCCTCTCCACAGCCCGCTGCCTGGACCTATTAATGGCCAGCTTGGTCAGGCCCAGGAGCATACCATGAGGGGATCCTCTCCCTTTACACTGAGCCGGTGAATTGACTTACCAACTAACCTATCAAGTACTTAATTACTTGCTAAATTAATGCTATCAGTATAAGAATATAAGGAAAAGGACCAACGGTGACCCTTTCCAGAGGCCGTCTAACTTGATTAAACTTGTGTTTGAAGGTGTCGAACTAGGATTGGGAGTAGGCCATTCAGCCTTTTCAGCCTATTCCTTCATTTGATAAGTTTGC
Organism: Stegostoma tigrinum; assembly: GCF_030684315.1. Taxonomy (NCBI): domain Eukaryota; kingdom Metazoa; phylum Chordata; class Chondrichthyes; order Orectolobiformes; family Stegostomatidae; genus Stegostoma; species Stegostoma tigrinum. Next base: position 6,454,033 of record NC_081375.1, on the reverse strand, counting down.
GGATTGAGAACTCCATTCTCCAGTCTGTTCCCTCTAATTCCTCTTGGAGATCAAAAATTTAACTCAGCCTTGGATAAGCTCATGGCCCTGCCTCCACTGCTCACGGGGGAAGAGAATTCCAACGCGTAATGCCCTCGAGGGAGAAGAAATTTATCTTCATGCTTTATCCAGAGCCTAACTCTTCCTGAAGTGGAAACGCTCTCAGGATACAAAACAAAAACGGAAAGAACTGCAGAATGCTCTAAAAATCAGGAAAAAAAACAGAAAATGCTGGAAAAGCTCAGCAGGTCTGGCAGTATGTGTGGAGAGAAATCAGAGGTAACGTTTCAGGTTCAGTGACAATTCCTCAGAGCTGAAGATAGCTAGGGATCTGTTCATTTTTATGCAGAAGATATGGTGGGGGGAGGGGATAAGGAGGATACAATAGGTGAGGATAGAGCCTAAACAGCAGGCCATGTGCTAACACAGCCTGGTGTGTGGGAGTTTGGGTACGGACATGGGAGAAGCTCAAACGCTAAAGTCTACATTAGCAGAGATTATAACGTGAGCAGCCAATGCACTAGACTAGATTGAGTGAAGTCTTTCACTTGAAGGTGTGCTTAGGTCCTTGGATATAAAGTGTAGACTTTGTGACTGCTTCGCAGAACCTCTATATTGTATCCGCGAAAAAGACCCTGAGTCTCCAGCTGCCTGCCACTTTAACACACCAGTGATAACAGGGTGTGGAGCTGGATGAACACAACTGGACAAGCAGCATCAGAGGAGAAGGAAAGCTGACGTTTTGGGCCTGGACCCTTCTTCAGAAAAAAGAAAAAGACCCTTCTTTTCAGAAGAAGGGTCTAGGCCCAAACTGTCAGCTTTCCTGCTCCTTGGTCTGCTGTGTTCATCCAGCTCTACACTGTGTTATTAGATTACATTAGATTTCCTACAGCGTGGAAACTGGCCCTTCAGCCCAACAAGTCCACACCGCCCCTTGAAGCATCCCACCCAGACCCAACCCCCTGCAACCCACACACCCCTGAACACTACAGGGAATTTAGCATGGGCAACCCACTTAACCTGCACATCTTTGGACTGTGGGAGGAAACCGGAGCACCCAGAGGAAACCCACGCAGACACGGGGAGAATGTGCAAACTCCACACAGGCAGTCGCCTGAGGCTGGAATCGAACCTGGGTCCCTGGTGCTGTGAGGCTGCAGTGCTAACCACCGAGCCACCGTGCCGACCTCAATCTCAGATTCTCCAGCATCGGCAGTTCCTACTATCTCTGAAACCACTTGAACACGCCACCCTGTTCCCTGGCCAACATCTCTGTCCCGACTTATGGTTACATTGTTCATGTGTTGTTCTCAGGACTCTCACTCAAGAATGTAGCACAGAGTTCTAACAGCACCCATACGGTGCTATTTACACCCAGTCATGTGCGGCTCAGGGAAGTCTTCACAATGTGGCCACCCAAAGCACTTCAGTGAAAGTCAGGAGAGGTGATCAGAAAGTTGGCAAAAAAGGGTTGGTGTAAGGACTGTGATGAAAGAACAGAGAGATGGAGAGAGAGAGCATTAAGAAGGGAATTCTAGGACGTAGAGCCTAGATAGCGAGATAGCCCTCAATTGTGTAACAGTCACCCACTGGGGACACTCAGGGGCCAGGAGTGGTGGGGAGAAGGGGTGGACAGAGTGATCCTGGAGAATGATGTGGATTTTCAATCTGTTGTTATTCATAAGAAAAGCTTTTGTATTTGTCTTTCCTCAGCGGTTCACTGAGCATTCTGGAAAATTGGCCCATTTCCACAGGGTTACATTTATCATTAACCAACTTCAAGAGGCCACATATTCAGGGAACATCAACTGGGTCCAGCCCCTCACTGCTAGCTCAGTGTACAGTCTGTCAAATTTAACAACAAAACCTTGTGAATCAATATCTCCCTGCTCTCAGCTCCCTGCTCAATCCGCCAACGATAGATAATCACCTCCATCCTTTATTTTCATTCATCATCAAATATTTATAGTCTAGTCTTGCATCAGAACTGGGATCGCAGGCAGTAAGCGCCACCAGAGATCAAACAGTTTTAGAATGGGCCAGGCTTTGCACAGCAAACAACAGCAGACGCTATTCAAACATCTGCATCATTGGCAAATGTACATACGTAAAGCAATAAGTATTCTGATGGGAAGAGGATTACAAGGAAATCTGTGAAGATCACACCTCTGCATTTCAGGCCCTTCCACATGACTCAGTCTCATAGCTTCAGGGAAGGGACGATACTGAGACAGAAACTGAAGCTCACTTGATCAAGAACTTAACAACATCAACAAACAGAACACCAGCACATTAAAAATAAAATCAAAATACTGAAGGGAATTTGAAACCAAAACAGAAAATGCTGGAGAACAAGGTGTGGAGCTGGATGAACACATGGGACCAAGCAGCATCTTAGGAGCAGGAAAGCTGACATTTCAGGCCTTCATCTGATGAAGGGCCTATGCCCGAAACGTCAGCTTTCCTGCTCCTCTGATGCTGCTTGGCCTGCTGTGTTCATCCAGCTCCACACCTTGATATCTCGGATTCTCCAGCATCTGCAGTTCATATTAACTCTGATACACTGTCCTCCAACAATCCCTTCCTTAATGTTTCGCACACAACTGTGCACTGGCCACAAAGTTCACATTGTAAAATGGACACCACACACACTGAACCTCACTGGGGTACAGTCCCACACACACACTGACTCTCACTGGGGTACAGTCCCACACACACACTGAACCTCACTGGGGTACAGTCCCACACACACACTGACTCTCACTGGGGTACAGTCCCAGAAACACACTGACTCTCACTGGGGTGCAGTCCCACACACACACTGACTCTCACTGGGGTACAGTCCCACACACACTGACTCTCACTGGGGTACAGTCCCACACACACTGACTCTCACTGGGGCACAGTCCCACACACACACTGACTCTCACAGGGGTACAGTCCCACACACTGACTCTCACTGGGGTACAGTCCCACACACACACACAGGCTCCCACTGGGGCACAGTACCAAACACACTGACTCTCATTGGGGTACAGTCCCACACACACACTGACTCTCACTGGGGTACAGTCCCACACACACACACACTGACTCTCACTGGGGTACAGTCCCACACACACCAACTCTCAACGGGGTACAGTCCACACACACTGACTCTCACTTTGTTACAGTCCCACACACCCACTGACTCTCATTGGGGTACGGTCCCACACACACTGATCTCACTGGGGTACGGTCCCACACACACTGACTCTCACTGTGTTACAGTCCCACACAGTCACTGACTCTCACTGGGATACGGTCCCACACACACACACTGACTCTCACTGGGGTACAGTCCCACACACACTGACTCTCACTGTGTTACGGTCCCACACACTCACTGACTCTCACTGGGGTACAGTCCCACACACACACACTGACTCACTGGCGTACAGTCCCACACACACTGACTCTCACTGTGTTACGGTCCCACACACTCACTGACTCTCACTGGGATACGGTCCCACACACACACACACACACACACTGACTCTCACTGGGGTACAGTCCCACACACCAACTCTCACTGGGGTACAGTCCACACACACTGACTCTCACTGGGGTACAGTCCCACACACACTGACTCTCACTGGGGTACAGTCCCACACACACTGACTCTCACTGGGTTATAATCCCACACACACACTGATTCTCACTTGGGTACAGTCCCACACACACACTGACTCTCACTGGGGTACAGTCCCACACACACACACTGACTCACTGGTGTAGAGTCCCACACACACTGACTCTGACTGGGGTACAGTCCCAGACACACACCAACTCTCACTGGGTTACATTCCCACACACACACTGACTCTCACTGGGGTACAGTCCACACACACTGACTCTCACTGGGGTACAGTCCCACACACACACACTGACTCTCACTGGGGTACAGTCCCACACACACTGACTCTCACTTGGGTACAGTCCCACACACACTGAGTCTCAGTGGGGCATGTGATGGAATAGCCCCCATTTGCGTGGATGAGAGCGGCTCTGATTACACACCAGGAGCTTGACACTATCCTGGATAAAGTAGGCCCCACTTGCTTCGCACCACATCGGGCACCATTCTCTTCGTGTCTCAGTGATACAGAGTGGCAGCAGCTCGTGTCATCTCAAGGTGCCCTGTTGATGAGTTGTCCATCTCCTTCAGTAGCTCTCCCAAACCATTCTCACTGAAACACCAGAGGAAAGCAGTCCACAGGGGCACCACCTCATGCATTCGGAATTACGTTGCTGTTCTTTCACTGATAATGGGAACTGCAGATGCTGGAGATTCCAAGATAATAAAATGTGAGGCTGGATGAACACAGCAGGCCAAGCAGCATCTCAGGAGCACAAAAGCTGACGTTTCGGGCCTAGACCCTTCATCAGAGGGTTCTTTCACTGTTGTTGGCTCAAAATCCTAGAAGACCCTGTCTTACAGCGTTGTGGCTTGACCTACACCAAATGGACTGCAGTGTTTGTAGAATTCAGTTCACCATTAGGGCAGTTAGGCATGAAATGCTGGTCAGCCACCTGTCCCGCACCCCCTGTACAGAGAAGCCCCCTGGCTCAGGCATATAGGGTAGGCAGTGATGTAACGGTCATCTCAATGCCCTGCCTAATGCTCTGAGGGACATAATGCCACATTCCGCACAGCTGCTAGGGCTGTTTGCACTCAATTATTGAAACCTGGAGCGAAAAACAAGTCTCAGGAAGACTGAGAACAAATGCTCACTTTACCAGCATTGCCCACGTCTCATGAAAGAATGAGAAAGACACTCTCGCTGTATACAGATCTCTCCCTGTGTGCGAGGGCCTTCCCTGTATCCCGCTACCAGCTGCATAGCGTCTGTCTCTGTACATAAACCTTCCCCAGATACAGACCTCACGCTGTTCTCAGGATAAAATGTATGACCTGTTGATGAAAACTGATGTTCAGCTTTCTGATTGAATCTTTGACACTACACGTTTGTTTTGTAATTCAGGCCTGTCTGTCTGTCATGAAGTGTGTTTATATACATGGCTCAGACAGGCAGAGACAGGCAGTTCTCACGAGCTAATTAGCTGGCTTGTTATTCAGCTACTAGGGTAATTATGCATTGTGTCCATCAGCATCAAACCCCCTCCCACCACCTACCCATCGCCATAACTTTCACATCGGAGCGGATTTGTATCTGCCTGCTAAAACAACACTTACCTTTAACACTCACTCCTCTCAAACTCCACAATCAGCATTTTGTATAAAGTCCTAATGAAGTACAAAAACAGAATGTAACATCTCCGAGGTGACTTTCCTCTGGAACACTAGGACCAGTCTGCAGATTCTGTTCATTTCGCTGATTTTACACATTTTACACAGAGCTTACCAAACAGGCCATTCAACCCAACCACGTCATGTTGGTCAGAGATAATGGGAACTGCAGATGCTGGAGAATCCGAGATAACAAAGTGTGAAGCTGGATGAACACAGCAGGCCAAGCACCATCTCAGGAGCACAAAAGCTGACGTTTCGGGCCTAGATGAAGGGTCTAGGCACGAAACGTCAGCTTTTGTGCTCCTGAGATGCTGCTTGGCCGGCTGTGTTCATCCAGCTTCACACTTTGTTACCCAGGTCATGTTGGTGCTTGTCCTCGTAATGAACCTGCCCTCCCCACTTTTACTGTGGCTAAAATCTCCTCCTCCCTCCTCAAGCCTCAACCCCATCTCCTGCCTACTAACCTCATCCTGCCCCCTTGACCTGTCCGTCCTCCCTGGACTGAACTATCCCCTCCCCACCTCCCCACCTACACTCACCTCTACTGGCTCCACCCCGACCTCCTTGACCGGCCTGTCTCCTCTCCACCTATCTTCTCCTCTATCCATCTTCTATCTGCCTCCCCGTCTCTCCCTATTTATTTCAGAGCCCCTTCCCCTCCCCCATTTCTGAAGAAGGGACTTGGCCCGAAACGTCAGCCTTCCTGCTCCTCTGATGCTGCTCGGCCTGCTGTGTTCATCCAGCTCTACGCCTTGTTATCTAAGAATAATGAGCATTGTTACCCCCTTCAGATTGACCATGTTAGAGGCTCCCACATGCACTGCTCTCCTTTCTGAAGGTGTAAGGAGCCAGCCCCTGATTATCTGATGGGGTTTAGTGAGAGACGGAGTTGAATAACTCTGATTGGGTACTCCAGAGGCTGACAGCACCAGACCAATTACTGACGGTTTACCCAACAATTCTATTAATATGAACCACTCACTATTGCAAATCCTTCGTCTCACAGTTGTGTTCCACCACGGTTAGATCTGAAATCACTTCCTCATCGTGTCGTTCTCAAACTCTACGACTCAATGTCACCACAACCATTTTCAAAAACAAAACATTTTTCTGTTTGTCCCGCTGAACATTCCTGACAATTCCAAGCTTCCTTTTGTCTCACCAGCCTTGCTCGCTGCTGGAAGATGGCAGCAGAGTGGTGAAGCTGATTGGCTGGCGGGGGAGAAGATTTGCATCAGTGCAGTCACTGCTTCCAGAAGGTGGTTTGCACAGGGGCTGTTATCAAGATCAAGTAACTGTATCTACAGTAAGTACACCCCATCGCAGCTCCTTACAGACTGCATGGGTAGGTTGGAGCGGCAATTGGACGCATTTAGGAGAATGAGGATGGCAGAAAACATCATAGACAGTAGTTTTAGAGATGTGGTGACCCCCAAGGTGCAGGCAGATAGATGGGTGACCGCTAGAAGGGGCAGGCAGCCAGTGCAGGAATTCCCCATTGGTCATCCCCCCTCTAACAAGTATACCATTTTGGATAATTTTGGGGTGGGAATGATCTATTAGGGGTTTAACAGCAGCAGCAGCCAGACAGTGGCACCATGACTGGCTCTGTTCTTAAGAAGGGAAGGACAAAGAGTTCTAGAGCATTAGCTAAAGGAGACTCTGTAGTTAGGGGTACAGGAAGGTGCTTCCGTGAATGTAGAAGAGACTCCAGGATGGTATGTTGACTCCCTGGTGCCAGGGTCCAGGGCACTGTCTCTGAACAGGCAGAAAGCACACTGAAGGGAGAGGGTGAGCAGCCTGAGGTCATGGTACATATTGGTACTAACGACATAAGTAGGATGAGTGATGAGGTCCTGAAGCAGCAGTTCAGGGAGTTAGGTGGAAAGTTAAAAAGCAGGACCATAGAGGTTGTAATCTCAGGATTACTCCCTGTGTCATGTACCAGTGAGGCTAGAAATAGGAAGATAGTACAGCTCAACACATGGCTAAATTGATGAGGTAGAAGGGAGTTTCAAATATCTGGACCATCGGGATCGCTTCCAGGGCAGGGTGGACCTGTACAAGAAGGATGGGTTGCATCTAAACTCGAGGACCACAAATATTCTGGCTGGGAGGTTTGCTCATGTCCTTCAGGAGGATTTAAACTAGCTTGGCAGGGGGTGGGAACCAAAGCAAAGTTGAATTGACTGAAAGGGATCTAGAGATTAGGGCCAGTAAGACTAGGACGAAGAGCAGGCGGGGTGTGTTTGCTGATCAAAGTAAGTCTTGTGGACTGAAGTGCATCTGTTTCAATGTGAGAACTGTAACAGGTAAGGCAGATGAACTTAGAGCTTGGATTAGTGCTTGAAACTATGATGTTGCTATTTCAGAAACTTGGTTAATGGAGGGACAGGATCGGCAGCTTAATGTTTCAGGATACAGATGTTTCAGGCAGGATGTAAAAGTGGTAGAGGAGTTGCACTACTTGTTAAGGAGGATATCACAGCTGTACTGTGGGAGGAGACCTCAGATGGCTCATACAGCGAAGCAATATGGGTGGAGCTCAAGAACAGGAAGGGTGCAATCACAATGTTTGGGGTTTAGTATAGGCCAGTGGGAGATAGAAGAACAGATATGTAGGCAGATTTTGGCAAGATGTAGAAGCAACAGGGTTGTTGCCGTGGGTAACTTTAACTTCCCATATTGACTAGGACCCACTTAGTGCTTGGGGCGCAGATGGGGCAGAGTTTGTAAGGAGCATCCAGGAGGGCTTCTTGAAACATTATGTGCATAGACCAACTACAAAAGGGGCCATACTGGACCAAGTATTCATGGCCAGGCAGCTGACGTCTCAGTAGAAGAGCAGCTTGGGAAGAGTGATCACAATTTAGTAAGCTTTAAGGTACTGATGGATAAAGATAAGTGTAGTTGTCCGGTGAAAGTGCTAAATTTGGGGAAGGCTAATTACAACAATATTAGGCAGGAACTGAAGGATATAGATTGGAGGCAGATGTTTCAAGGCAAATCAACATCTGGTAAGTGGGAGGTTTTCAAGTTTAAGTTGCTGGGAGCTCAGGACCAGCATGTTCCTGTAAGAATGAAGGATAAGTACGGCAAGTTTAGGGAACCTTGGATAATGAGAGATATTGTGAGCCTAATCTAACAGATAAAGGAAGCATTTGTCAAGGCTAGGGGCCTGGGAACGCACAAAGCAAGGGCAGAACATTAGGAAAGTCGAAAGAAACTTAAGCACAGAGTCAAGAGAGCTAAAAGGGGTCATCAGCAAACAGAATTAAGGAAAATCCCAAGGCTTTTTATACACATATAAAGAGTAATAGGGTTGGCCCACTCAGGGATAGGGAAGGGAACTTGAGTGTGGAGCCAGAGGAAATGGACAAAGTATTAAATGAGTATTTTGCGTTAGTATTCACCGTGGAGACGGACATTTTGGATGATGGGTCTGGGGAAGGGTGTGTAGATAGTTTGGCTCATGTTGTGATCAAAAGCAAGGAGGTATTGGGGGTCTCGAAAAACATTAAGGTAGACAAGACCCCAGGGCCTGATGGGATATCGCCCAGAATACTGAGAGGGGCAAGGGGTGGAAATTGCTGGGGCCTTGAGGGAAATCTTTGTGTCCTCACTGGCTACAGGGGAGGTCCCAGAGGACTGGCGAATAGCCAATGTTGTTCCTCTTTTAAGAAGGGTGGCAGGGATAATCCAGCTAATTATAAGTGTTGGGCCTTACATCAGTGGTTGGGAGATTACTGGACAGGATTCTTCCAGACAGGATTTACTCTCACCTGGAAATAGGCGTATTAGCAAGAGGCAACATGGTCTTGTAAAGGGCAGGTCATGTCTCACTAAGTTGCCTGAGTTTTCTGAGGAAGTGACAAAGATGATCGATGAAGGTAGGGTAGTGGATGTTGTCCATATGGACCTCAGTAAGGACTTTGACAAGGTCCCTCATGGCAGGCTGATACAGAAGATAAAGTCGCACAGGGTCAGAGGTGAGCAAACTGGATAAAAAGCTGGCTCGGTCATGGAAGACACAGGGTGTCGGAAGGGTGCGTTTCTGAATGGAGAGCTGTGACAGGGCATCCTCAGGGATCAGTGTTGGGACCTTTGTTGTTTGAGACAAATAGAAGTGATTTGGAGGAGAATGCAACTGGTCTGATCAGTAAGTTTGCGGATGACACAATGGTTGGTGGAATTGCGGATAGCGATGAGCAGGATATAGATCCATTGGTAACTTGGGCAGAGAGATGGCAGACAGACTTTAATCCGGAAAAATGTGAGGAATGCATTTTGGAAGGTCTAATCCAGATGGAAAATGTACAGTAAATGGCAGAGCCCTGAACAGTACTGATAGGCAGGGGGATCTGGGTATACAGCTCACTGAAAGTGGCAATCTAAGTGGAAAAAAGTAGTCAACAAGGCATACAGCATGCTTGCCTTCATCGGCCGGAGCACTGAGTTTAAAAATTGGCAGATAAGGTTGCAGCTTTACAGAACCTCAGTTAAGCCGCATTTGGAATATTGTGTTCAATTCTGGTCCCCACACTACCAGAAGGATGTGGTGGCTTCGGAGAAGGTACAGAAAAGATTTACCAGGATGTTGCATTAGCTGTGAGGAGAAGTTAGAGAAACTTGGTTTGTTCTCACTGGAACGATGGAGGTTGAGGGGCGACCTGATAGAGGTCTCAAAATTATAAAGGGTATGGACAGAGCGGACAGTCAGAAGCATTTCCTCAGGGTGGAAGATTCGGTTACCAGGTGCCATGGGCTTAGGGTGCAAGGAGCAAGGTTTGAAGGTGTTGTACAAAACAAGTGTTTGTTTTTTCACACAGAGGGTGGTGGGTGCCTGGAACTCGCTGCTGGGGGAGGTAGTGGAAGCAGATACTACAGTGACTTATAACGGGCGTCTTGACAAAAAATGAATAGGATGGAAAGAGGGGTACGGTCCCAGGAAAGGCAGGGAATTTACGTTGTGATGGGCAGCAGGCTTGGAGGGCTGAAGGGCCTGTTCCTGAGCTCTAATCTATCTTTGTTTTTTGTTCTAACTCTTCTGATGTTACCAGTGAAAACTCCTTAAAGCTTTCTACAATTGCTTCTATTTGTTTATATCTGACCCCTGCCCATCTCACAGCACTGCACGGGCTTTCCTCAAACTGTCATCTTCTGAGAGATTCCGATCAGAAGAAGATGTTTCACCAAACCCACGCTGAAAGAAAAATTGTCATGTGGTACCAAGCAAGTGAACAATGCTGATGGATGGGATAGTGAGGGAGTGAGGGAGGGTGGATGGGTTAGTGAGGGAGTGAGGGAGTGTGGATGGGTTAGTGAGGGAGGGAGGGTGGATGGGTTAGTGAGGGAGTGAGGGAGGGTGGATGGGTTAGTGAGGGAGTGAGGGAGTGTGGATGGGTTAGTGAGGGAGGGAGGGTGGATGGGTTAGTGAGGGAGTGAGGGAGTGTGGGTGGGTTAGTGAGGGAGGGAGGGTGGATGGGTTAGTGAGGGAGTGAGGGAGTGTGGATGGGTTAGTGAGGGAGTGAGGGAGTGTGGATGGGTTAGTGAGGGAGGGAGGGTGGATGGGTTAGTGAGGGAGTGAGGGAGTGTGGATGGGTTAGTGAGGGAGGGAGGGTGGATGGGTTAGTGAGGGAGTGAGGGAGTGTGGATGGGTTAGTGAGGAAGTGAGGGAGTGTGGGTGGGTTAGTGAGGGAGGGAGTGAGGGTGGATGGGTTAGTGAGGGAGTGAGGGAGTGTGGATGGGTTAGTGAGGGAGTGAGGGAGGGTGGATGGGTTAGTGAGGGAGTGAGGGAGTGGATGGGTTAGTGAGGGAGTGAGGGAGTGGATGGGTTAGTGAGGGAGTGAGGGAGTATGGATGGGTTAGTGAGGGCGGAAGGGTGGAGAGTTAGTGAGGGAGGTAGGGAGGGTGGATGTGTTAGTGAGGGAGTGAGGGAGGTATGGAGGGTGGATGGGTTAGTGAGGGAGCGAGGGTGTGTGGATGGGTTAGTGAGGGTGTGAGGGAGTGAGTGAGGGAGTGAAGGAGTGAATGAGGGAGAATGAGTGAGGGAGTGAGAGAGGGTGGATGGGTGAGTGAGTGAAGGTGGATGGGTGAGGGAGTGAGAGTGTGAGTGAGGGAGGGAGGGTGTGAGGGAGTGAGGTAGTGAGGGAGTGCGTGAGTGAGGGAGGGAGTGAATGAGTGAGGGAGTGAGGGAATGAGCGAGGGAGTGAGGTAGTGAGTGAGAGTGTGAAGGAGGGAAGGAGTGAGTGAGGGAGGGAGTGAGTGAGTCATGGGGGTATTGGGGTGAAGGATAAGCCCACCCTTCTCCCACTATCTGAGAAAGCAGTTCCACACAAAACAGATTGAGCAGAGGAAGAAATCCCAGGCTGAAAGACATCCCCGATTTTCTGGGAATCCCGCTGAAGCCAGCTCGGAGTGTGTCCCCACCAGAGCTAAACTAAGGCCAGAGTTAGTTAGACCCAACTCCCTCAGCCTGCCCCAGCCCCTACCTCCCTCTTCAGTGATCAGTGACTTGGAGACTTCGCCTTTTCTCCCCCTAGCTCTGCTCCTGATCTGAGTTACATTCGCTATCTCTGCTGCTGGGTACTTTTCAATTGTCAGCTTTATTACAGACTCATTCATTGCTTTGGAATTGTTTTTCCTGAAATACATAGGAACAGGAGGAGGCTATTCAGCCCCTTGACCCTGATCTACCATTCAATGAGATACTGGTTGATAGTCCACACACCTGCCTTTGGCCTAATATCCCTAATACCTTTGCTTGACAAAAATGTATCTGGCTCATTTTTAAAATTAACAACTGGTCCAGAGATTTTCAACGATGAACCGGTCCCACACTTTGTGTGGAACTGCTTCCTATCATCACTCCTGGATGGTCTGGTCCTCATTCTCAGGCTATGCCCCTGGATTGAGAATCCCCAATCAGTGAGAATAGTTTATCTTTATGCATACTGTCTTTTCCTGTTAATATCTTGAAGACTTTGATCAGCTCACCCCTTAACCTTTAAAATTCCAGAAAAAACAGGCCCACTTTGTATAATCTCTCCTCACAACCCCTGAAGCCCAGATATTATTCTTGTGAACCCCCTATGCTGTCCTCTCTCCAAAGCCAGGATATCATTCCTGCAGTGTGGTCCCCAGGTCTGCTCACAGTTCTCCCTGTGGGATCTAACCTGGGTTTTGTACAGCTGCAGCATAACCTCTGTTTCCTTGTACTGCAGGCATCCAGATACAAATGCATTTCTATTGTTGTGGCAATCTTACTGTACATTTCTGAACATGTTCGTTGCCCTGCTGAGTGAGAAAAAGAACGAAATGTGACTCCTTTCAGACAAAAATGTTGACAACCCTGATGTAGAGAGAGTTTTACTCTGATTGTAACTCCATGTCCTGGAGTGTTTGATGGGGACAGTGTAGAGGCAGCTTTACTCTGTATCTAATCCTGTGCTGTCCCTGCCCTGGGGTTGTTTGATGAAGTGGGGGACAGAGTAGAGGGAGCTTTACTCTGCATCTACTGTATCTAACCCTGTGTTGTCCCTGTCCTGGGAGTGTTTGATGAAGTGGGGGACAGCGTAGAGGGAGCTTTACTCTGTATCAACTGTATCTAACCCTGTGCTGTCTGTCCCTGTCCTGGGAGTGTTTGATGAAGTGGGGGACAGCGTAGAGGGAGCTTTACTCTGTATCTACTGTATCTAACGTTGTGCTGTCCCTGTCCTGGGAGTGTTTGATGAAGTGGGGGACAGCGTAGAGGGAGCTTTACTCTGTATCTAACCCTGTGCTGTCCCTGTCCTGGGGATGTTTGATGGGGGACAGTGTGAAAAAAGCAATACTTTCGGTTTAAAGGAGTAGAAGGAGTTTTACTCTGCACCTAACACTGTGCTGTACCTGCCAGAGCCCAGATACATTGGTTTTTGTGGACCCCATTCTGAGACGGGAATGATTTTGTAGGGTTCGGCTTGTAGCTGGCTCTGGAAGCTGGTGAAGTTGCAACACATGGTGGCAGGGAGTTGGGGTAAGGATGGAGAGGAGAGTGTGGCTCTTGAGGCTGTCCAGGTGAGGAAGATTCGATCAGGAATCACACACATTTCCTGTTTCTGCTGTTCCCTGGCTCGGGTGTTTGTTGGCTGTAAACCACCTCACTGACATTAAAATGCAGAGTCGGCCCCGTCCAGTATCCGGGTCATTTGTTATCCCTTGGTCAATATCTTGCGGCAAATTGATTGCTTTGTTCAGTGCATAACAGCGACAACGCGAATTTGCACAGGCTAATAAAATACTTTGGGATGTCCAGAGGTTATGCAAAGTGCTATACAAATGCAGAGATAGTTGGAATTGTAGATGCTGGAGAATCTGAGATAACTAGGTGTAGAGCTGGATGAACACAGCAGGCCAAGCAGCATCAGAGGAGCAGGAAAGCTGATGTTTCGGGCCTAGACCCTTCTTCAGAAATGGGGAGGGGGAAGGGGGTTCTGAAATAAATAGAGTGGGGGGGGGAGGTGGATGGAATGTGGATAAAGGAGCAGATAGGTGGGAGAGGAGGTGGACAATTTATAAATGCATGCCCTTTTATGAGTGATATCTATCCAAACAGGTTTCAATGAGGACAGTCCGCGCCTTGGGTCCTTCCGACATTCACAAACATTAGCAATCTGTGCTGCTGACCCCTGGCCGAAGCTCCACGCTTCCATCTCGATTGTGCAGTTAGCTGTCAGCAGCATTGACGTTTCCTCCCATTTGACTGTTGACTCACTCAATCGTCAGAGCACAGCACTCAGCAGCAATAGATCCCTGAGAAATCACAGGGAAGTGAGAGGGCTAATTGAGTTGGGAGCTGGTGTTCATGCATGGGGAAAAGTGTCCTTCAATATCTCCCATAATTAGAACACAGCCAGCCATAGTCCCTCTCCAAACTAAAATATTTTAAAACATGAGACAAACTTGCATTTCTGTCATGTTTTCTGCACCCTCAAGCACGAAGGAGTTTGAATATTCTAGTTTTAATGTCAGAAATACAGCAGCCAAAATGCTCACCCACTATCCTGGGGATAGAAGCGTTTTCTTATGAGAAGAGGTTCAGTCAGTTAGACCTATGCTCACTGGAGTTTATAAGAATGAGAGGTGACTATGTCGAAACATGCACAATTCTGAGAGGAACTAACAGGGTGGACGTAGAGATGTTTCCACCTGTGAGGCCGAGAGAAAACAATTTCAAACAAAAGCCAAGTTAGAACAGAGACAAGGAGGATTTTTCTGCAGGAGAATAGTCTCTGAAATCCATTATCCGGGGCGAGGAGGGATGCTGGGGCTGAGAACATAGAGGCTGAGATGGTCTTATTTTTAAGAACGAGGGATTCAAAGTTTATAGGGAGAAGTCAGGAAGGTGGAGTTGAGGATGATCCGATCAGACACAATCTCATTGACAGGTGCAGCAGACATAAAATGCTAAATAACCCACTTGTGCTCCTAAAACCTATGGTTGAACTGTGCTCCACAACCTCTCCTCACTGAACTTCAATCATGGCAAATGTTGGGCAAGTCGCTGGGAAGCTCTCCACATGGAAACCATGTTCTGGGACCATCAACAAGAGGGGGTGCAAAGTGAAACACAGCAATGACAGCACTGACCCTCCGACAGTGCCCACTCCCTCAACACTGACCCTCCGACAGAGCCCACTCCCTCAGCACTGACCCTCCGACAGTGCCCACTCCCTCAGCACTGACCCTCCGACAGTGCCCGCTCCATTAGCACTGACCCTCCGACAGTGCCCACTCACTCAGCACTGACCCTCCGACAGTGCCCACTCCCTCAGCACTGACCCTCCGACAGTGCCCGCTCCCTCAGCACTGACCCTCCGACAGTGCCCGCTCCCTCAGCACTGACCCTCTGACAGTGCCCACTCCCTCAGCACTGACCCTCCGACAGTGCCCACTCCATCAGCACTGACCCTCCGACAGTGCCCACTCCCTCAGCACTGACCCTCCGACAGTGCCCGCTCCCTCAGCACTGACCCTCCGACAGTGCCCACTCCCTCAGCACTGACCCTCCAACAGTGCCCGCTCCCTCAGCACTGACCCTCCAACAGTGCGGCGCTCCCTCAGTACTGACCCTCCGACAGTGCCCACTCCCTCAGCACTGACCCTCCGACAGTGCCCACTCCATCAGCACTGACCCTCCGACAGTGCCCACTCCCTCAGCACTGACCCTCCGACAGTGCCCGCTCCCTCAGCACTGACACTCCGACAGTGCCCACTCCCTCAGCACTGACCCTCCGACAGTGCCCGCTCCCTCAGCACTGACCCTCCGACAGTGCGACACTCCCTCAGTACTGACCCTCCGACAGTGCCCACTGCCTCAGCACTGACCCACCAACAGTGCGGCGCTCCCTCAGCATTGACCCTCTGACAGTGCGATACTCCCTCAGCACTGATCCTCTGACAGTGCGGTGCTCCCTCGGCACTGACCCTCCGACAGTGTGGCACTCCCTCAGCGCTGACCCTCCAACAGTGCCCACTCCCTCAACACTGACCCACCGACAGTGTGGCACTCCCTCAGCGCTGACCCTCCAACAGTGCCCACTCCCTCAGCACTGACCATCCGACAGTGCAGCGCTCCCTCGGCACTGACCCTCCGACAGTGTGGCACTCCCTCAGCACTGACCCTCCGACAATGCGGTGCTCCCTCAGCACTGACCCTCCGACAGTGCGGCACACCCTCAGAGCTGACCCTCCGACAGTGCGGTGCTCCCTCAGAACTGACCCTCCGACAGTGCGGCGCTCCCTCAGCACTGACCCTCCGACAGTGCGGCGCTCACTCAGCACTGACCTTCTGACAGTGCGGCGATCCCTCAGCACTGACCCTCCGACAGTGCCCACTCCCTCAGCACTGACCCTCCGACAGTGCCCACTCCCTCAGCACTGATACTCCGACAGTGCGGCGCTCCCTCATCACTGACTGTCTGACAGTGCGATGCTCCCTCAGCACTGACCCTCCAACAGTGCCCACTCCATCAGCACTGACCCTCCAACAGTGCCCACTCCCTCAGCACTGACCCTCCGACAGTGCCCACTCCCTCAGCACTGACCCTCCGACAGTGCGGCACTCCCTCAGCACTGATCCTCCGACAGTGCGGCACACCCTCAGAGCTGACCCTCCGACAGTGCGGTGCTCCCTCAGAACTGACCCTCCGACATTGCGGCGCTCCCTCAGCACTGACCCTCCGACAGTGCGGCGCTCCCTCTGCACTGACCTTCTGACAGTGCGGCACTCCCTCAGAACTGACCCTCCGACATTGCGGCGCTCCCTCAGCACTGACCCTCCGACAGTGCCCACTCCCTCATCACTGACTGTCTGACAGTGCGATGCTCCCTCAGCACTGACCCTCCAACAGTGCCCACTTCATCAGCACTGACCCTCCAACAGTGCCCACTCCCTCAGCACTGACCCTCCGACAGTGCCCACTCCCTCAGCACTGACCTTCTGACAGTGCGGCACTCCCTCAGCACTGACACTCCGACAGTGCCCACTCCCTCATCACTGACTGTCTGACAGTGCGATGCTCCCTCAGCACTGACCCTCCAACAGTGCCCACTCCATCAGCACTGACCCTCCAACAGTGCCCACTCCCTCAGCACTGACCCTCCCACAGTGCCCACTCCCTCAGCACTGACCTTCTGTCAGTGCGGCGATCCCTCAGCACTGACCCTCCCACAGTGCCCACTCCCTCAGCACTGACCCTCCGACAGTGCCCACTCCATCAGCACTGACCCTCCGACAGTGCCCACTCCCTCAGCACTGACCCTCCGACAGTCCGGCGTTCCCTCAGCACTGACCCTCCGACAGTGCGGCACTCCATCAGCACTGACACTCCGACAGTGCGGCGCTCCCTCATCACTGACTGTCTGACAGTGCGATGCTCCCTCAGCACTGACCCTCCGACAGTGCGGCACACCCTCAGAGCTGACCCTCCGACAGTGCGGTGCTCCCTCAGAACTGACCCTCCGACAGTGCGGCGCTCCCTCAGCACTGACCCTCCGACAGTGCGGCGATCCCTCAGCACTGACCCTCCGACAGTGCCCACTCCCTCAGCACTGACCCACCAACAGTGCCCACTCCCTCAGCACTGACCCTCCAACAGTGCCCACTCCCTCAGCACTGACCTTCTGACAATGCGGCACTCCCTCAGCACTGACCCTCCAACAGTGCCCACTCCCTCAGCACTGACCCTCCGACAGTGCGGCGCTCCCTCATCACTGACTGTCTGACAGTGCGATGCTCCCTCAGCACTGACCCTCCAACAGTGCCCACTCCATCAGCACTGACCCTCCGACAGTGCAGCGCTCCCTCAGCACTGGCCCTTTGACAGTGCAGCCCTCCCTCAGCACTGGCCGTCCGACAGTGCCCACTCCCTCAGCACTGGCCCTGCGACAGTGCAGCACTCCCTCAGCACTGGCCCTCCGACAGTGCCCACTCCCTCAGCACTGACCTTCTGACAGTGCAGCGATCCCTCAGCACTGACCCTCCAACAGTGCCCCCTCCCTCAGCACTGACCCTCCGACAGTGCGGCGCTCCCTCATCACTGACTGTCTGACAGTGCGATGCTCCCTCAGCACTGACCCTCCAACAGTGCCCACTCCATCAGCACTGACCCTCCAACAGTGCCCACTCCCTCAGCACTGACCTTCTGACAGTGCGGCGATCCCTCAGCACTGACCCTCCGACAGTCCCCACTCCCTCAGCACTGATCCTCCGACAGTCCCCACTCCCTCAGCACTGATCCTCCAACAGTGCCCACTCCCTCAGCACTGACCCTCCGACAGTGCGGCACTCCCTCAGCACTGACACTCCGACAGTGCGGCGCTCCCTCATCACTGACTGTCTGACAGTGCGATGCTCCCTCAGCACTGACCCTCCAACAGTGCCCACTCCCTCAGCACTGACCCTCCGACAGTGCAGCGCTCCCTCAGCACTGGCCCTTTGACAGTGCAGCCCTCCCTCAGCACTGGCCCTCCGAAAGTGTCCGCTCCCTCAGCACTGGCCCTCCGAAAGTGCAGCGCTCCCTCAGTACTGACCCTGCGACGGTGCCCACTCCCTCAGCACTGGTCCTGCGACAGTGCGGCACTCCCTCAGCACTGGTCCTGCGACAGTGGGAAATCCAGGACAGTTGTCGGTTATAGTCACTCCTAGAAACGTGACGCTCTCAACCCTCTTTGCCTCAGCTCTGGTGATGTATATGGGGGTGTGTTCTCCTCCTTTCTTTCTGAACTCAATCATCAGTTCTTTAGTTTTGCCAACATTGAGAGAGAGGTTGCTCTCGTCGCACTGCGTCACCAAGCCCTCTACAAAAGCGTCAAAGAGAATCGGGATCATTCAGCAACACTCCCCAGGACCTTATCATTAGGTGTATAAGTCCCGCCCTGGAGTTGGGAGGGTCATGTTGGGGCTGTACAGGACATTGGTTAGGGCCACTTTTGGAATATTGCGTTCAATCCCGGTCTCCCTGCTACAGTAAGGATGTTGTGAGAGTAGAAAATGTTCAGAAAAGATTGACAAGGTATTGCTGGGGTTGGAGAGTTTAAGCTACAGGGAGAGGCTGAATAGGCTGGGGCTATCTTCCCTGGAGTGTAGGAGGCTGAGGGGTGACCTTATCGAGGTTTATAAAATTATGAGGGACACGGATAGGGTGAATAGCCAAAGTCTTTTCCCCAGGATAGGGGAGCCCAAAACTAGGCTTAAGGCGAGAGGGAAAAGGGACCTAAGGGCAATATTTTCAGGCAGAGGGTGGCGTGTGTATGGAATGAGCTGCCAGAGGAAGCGATGGAGGCTGGTACAGTTTCAGCATTTAAAAGGCGTCTGGCATATGAATAGAGATAATGGGAACTGCAGATGCTGGAGAATTCCAAGATAATAAAATGTGAGGCTGGATGAACACAGCAGGCCAAGCAGCATCTCAGGAGCACAAAAGCTGACGTTTCGGGCCTAGACCCTTCATCAGAGAGGGGGATGGGGAGAGGGTTCTGGAATAAATAGGGAGAGAGGGGGAGGCGAACCGAAGATGGAGATTAAAGAAGATAGGTGGAGGAGAGTATAGGTGGGGAGGTAGGGAGGGGATAGGTCAGTCCAGGGAAGACGGACAGGTCAAGGAGGTGGGATGAGGTTATTAGGTAGATGGGGGTGCGGCTTGGGGTGGGAGGAAGGGATGGGTGAGAGGAAGAACCGGTTAGGGAGGCAGAGACAGGTTGGACTGGTTTTGGGATGCAGTGGGTGGGGGGGAAGAGCTGGGCTGGTTGTGTGGTGCAGTGGGGGGAGGGGACGAACTGGGCTGGTTTAGGGATGCAGTTGGGGAAGGGGAGATTTTGAAACTGGTGAAGTCCACATTGATACCATTGGGCTGCAGGGTTCCCAGGCGGAATATGAGTTGCTGTTCCTGCAACCTTCGGGTGGCATCATTGTGGCACTGCAGGAGGCCCATGATGGACATGTCATCTAGAGAATGGGAAGGGGAGTGGAAATGGTTTGCGACTGGGAGGTGCAGTTGTTTGTTGCGAACTGAGCGGAGGTGTTCTGCAAAGCGGTCTCCAAGCCTCCGCTTGGTTTCCCCAATGTAGAGGAAGCCACACCGGGTACAGTGGATGCAGTATACCACATTGGCAGATGTGCAGGTGAACCTCTGCTTAATGTGGAAAGTCATCCTGGGGCCTGGGATAGGGGTGAGGGAGGAGGTGTGGGGACAAGTGTAGCATTTCCTGCGGTTGCAGGGGAAGGTGCCGGGTGTGGTGGGGTTGGAGGGCAGTGTGGAGTGAACAAGGGAGTCACGGAGGGAGTGGTCTCTCCGGAAAGCAGACAGGGGTGGGGATGGAAAAATGTCTTGGGTGGTGGGGTCGGATTGTAAATGGCGGAAGTGTCGGAGGATGATGCGTTGTATCCGGAGGTTGGTAGGGTGGTGTGTGAGAACGAGGGGGATCCTCTTGGGGCGGTTGTGGCGGGGGCGGGGTGTGAGGGATGTGTTGCGGGAAATACGGGAGACGCGGTCAAGGGCGTTCTCGATCACTATGGGGGGAAAGTTGCGGTCCTTAAAGAACTTGGACATCTGGGATGTGCGGGAGTGGAATGTCTTATCGTGGGAGCAGATGCGGCGGAGGCGGAGGAATTGGGAATAGGGGATGGAATTTTTGCAGGAGGGTGGGTGGGAGGAGGTGTATTCTAGGTAGCTGTGGGAGTCGGTGGGCTTGAAATGGACATCAGTTACAAGCTGGTTGCCTGAGATGGAGACTGAGAGGTCCAGGAAGGTGAGGGATGTGCTGGAGATGTTCCAGGTGAACTGAAGGTTGGGGTGGAAGGTGTTGGTGAAGTGGATGAACTGCTCGAGCTCTCTGGGGAGCAAGAGGCGGCGCCGATACAGTCATCAATGTGCCGGAGGAAGAGGTGGGGTTTGGGGCCTGTGTAGGTGCGGAAGAGGGACTGTTCCACGTAACCTACAAAGAGGCAGGCATAGCTGGGGTCCATGCGGGTGCCCATGGCCACCCCCTTAGTCTGTAGGAAGTGGGAGGAATCAAAAGAGAAGTTGTTGAGTGTGAGGACGAGTTCAGCTCGGCGGATGAGAGTGTCGGTGGAGGGGGACTGGTTGGGCCTACGGGACAGGAAGAAGCGGAATGCCTTGAGGCCATCTCCATGCGGAATGCAGGTGTACAGGGACTGGACGTCCATGGTGAACATGAGGTGTTGGGGGCCAGGGAATTGGAAGTCCTGGAGGAGGTGGAGGACGTGGGTGGTGTCACGGACGTAGGTGGGGAGTTCCTGGACCAAAGGGGAGAAAATGGAGTCCAGGTAGGTGGAGATGAGTTCGGTGGGGCAGGAGCAGGCTGAGACGATGGGTCGACCAGGGCAGGCAGGTTTGTGGATTTTGGGAAGGAGATAGAAACGGGCCGTGCGGGGTTGGGGAACAATGAGGTTGGAGGCTGTGGGTGGGAGGTCCCCTGAGGTGATGAGGTCATGGATGGTGTTGGAGATGATGGTTTGGTGCTTGGGTGCGGGGTCATGATCGAGGAGGCGGTAGGAGGTGGTATCGGAGAGTTGGCGTCTGGCCTCGGCGATGTAGAGGTCAGTGCGCCATACTACCACTGCGCCACCCTTGTCTAGGAGAGAGTGTACACCCTTGCGGGTTTGATGGTGAGGTTGGGGTTGGAGCGGAGGGAGCGGAGGGCTGCCCGTTCTATGAATAGGAAGGGTTTATAGGGATATGGGCCAAATACTGGCAAATGGGACTAAATTAATTTAGGATACCTGGTCGGCATGGACAGGGTAGACCAAAGGGTGCTGTACAGCTCAATGACTCTCTGACACTAAGAAAGAGAAAAAAAATGATCTATCTCCCCCTCTTGTTTGACTGTTTGTTCACAATGATGTTGGTGTCACTGTCTGGCTCAGTATTTACTATCCATCACTACTTACTTGGCGTAAGCTGCTGTGTGGACCACCCACACAACTGTTCGAGAGTTTCCAGAATGCAGTAACAGTGAGGGAATGGCATATCGTCCAAAGTCAGAACGATGCAAAGTTTGAAGAGGAGCTTTCAGGTGCATCATTCCCTTGTGCGCTCTTCTCCCTGGTGTGCCCTGTGGGTTTGGAGGTTGATGTGAAAGGAGCCATGTTGATTTGCTGCTGTGCAATCCTGTCGATGGGAGATGGTGCCTAGCTGTGTGTTACCGATGGAGGGAGTGAACTTTAATGTTGCTGGAAAGGATGCAACTAAAGCAGCTGCTTTGTTCTGGGGGCCGTTGAGCCTATGGTGTGTTTCTGGAGCCTAACCATCTACAGCCAGGGCAGAAGTGAGGGGGAAATGAGCCCCAGAACCATGGCAGAAAACCAGGTGGATTCCTTCACAAGCTGCCTGAGCAAGAAACGCTATCAAAAACAGCTAACAAGTGCTTACCCACTCTAAACAAAATCCATGGGAAGCTCTGCTCAAGAGCTTTGTGGAAATCACCCAGAAATAAATTGCTATATGAGAGGAATTCTCTCTGTCAGGAGCTCCAATTTAAATCAGTCAACATTTAGGTCAAAGTGATTGATTGTCACTTTTCTGCTGATTTCCCTGAAGTGAGACTGAGATGGGAAATAACACGCCCACTGCTGACACCGATCAGAGATTCCTGCTGGAAACACATCGAGGTTATTGAGATTTAACAATGCTCCTGCAATCAGTGATATACATTGACCTGGCTCACACAGGTCAATGGGGCACTGGGTACTATGTGTGCCAATGAGAAGCATTGCCCAGCAAGTGACAGAATTTGAGCTCCAAGGTCCTGAGCCCCTGATCCAGGCTGACACTTCCAGTACAGCACTGAGGTGGGGGTGTGCTGCAGTGTCAGAGGAGCTGTCTTTGGATGTAATGTTCAGAATGAGGTTTAAGATCCTTTGTCAGCTCCACACTAAACTGCCAAGCTTCAGGTTGCAATGTCCGAGAGCAAACACCGAAATGATTCAAAGCAGGAAGGATGAAGATGCTGAAGTTAGAGGAGTGCGGATAGTTGGGAAGGTTGTGGGGCTGGAGCAGAGTCCTGGCATAAAAACAGATTTGGATTTTTTTCTGAAGTTGGGTCCTGACCCAAAACATCAGCTTTCCTGCTCCTGTGATGCTGCCTGGCCTGCCGTGTTCCTCCAGCTCCACACCTTGTTATCTTTGAATTTATATAGTGCCTTTCATGATCTCAGGAAATCCCAAAGCATTTTCCAGTGAAAGGAGATGAGGGAATGAATGGGGTTTTTATCATTTGCTGACGATATTGAGTCACTTTTACTGATTCCAGCTTTTAATTCCCACATTTTTTTCAACAGCACTGGGACTTTCCACCGCTGTGGTGGGTCCTGAGCTCTCTTCTCGAACAGGGACTGAATCAGTGTACACAGGGTAAGGGGGCGGGGGGGAGAGTGTACACAGGGTAAGGGGGGGAGACAGTACACACAGGGTAAGTGGGGAGAGAGTGTACACAGGGTAAGGGGGGGAGACAGTGTACACAGGTTAAGGGGGGAGAGAGTGTACACAGGGTAAGGGGGGGGAGACAGTGTACACAGGTTAAGGGGGGGAGAGAGTGTACACAGGGTAAGTGGGGAAAGAGTGTACACAGGGTAAGGGGGGAGAGAGTGTACACAGGGTAAGGGGGGAGAGAGTGTACACAGGGTAAGGTGGGGGGAGACAGTACACACAGGGTAAGGGGGGAGAGAGTGTACACAGGGTAAGGGGGGGAGACAGTGTACACAGGTTAAGGGGGGAGAGAGTGTACACAGGGTAAGGGGGGGAGACAGTACACACAGGTTAAGGGGGGAGAGAGTGTACACAGGGTAAGGGGGGAGAGAGTGTACACAGGGTAAGGTGGGGGGAGACAGTACACACAGGGTAAGGGGGGAGAGAGTGTACACAGGGTAAGTGGGGAGAGAGTGTACACAGGGTAAGCGGGGAGAGAGTGTACACAGGGTAAGGGGGGGAGACAGTACACACAGGGTAAGGGGGGAGAGAGTGTACACAGGTTAAGGGGGGGAGAGAGTGTACACAGGGTAAGGGGGGAGAGAGTGTACACAGGGTAAGGGGGGGAGACAGTACACACAGGGTAAGGGGGGGGAGAGAGTGTACACAGGGTAAGGGGAGAGAGAGTGTACACAGGGTAAGGGGGGGAGAGAGTGTACACAGGGTAAGGGGAGAGAGAGTGTACACAGGTTAAGGGGAGAGAGAGTGTACACAGGGTAAGGGGGAAGAGAGTGTACACAGGTTAAGGGGAGAGAGAGTGTACACAGGGTAAGGGGGGAGAGAGTGTACACAGGGTAAGGGGGAGAGAATGTACACAGGTTAAGGGGAGAGAGAGTGTACACAGGGTAAGGGGGGGGAGAGTGTACACAGGGTAAGGGGGGGTATATTTTAATGGTTTTGATGGTACAGGTAACACCAGTCCCACCGGCCTGCATGAGGTACCGAGGTGAACTGCTCATAAAACCCAGAGCCTCTTCCCCTGCCTCTGCAATTCTCATATTGTTGAATGAACCCAGGATTAAAGTCAACTCCTTATCTTCCAACGTTTCCAAACAGAATGAGGAAGTAACAGGGAATGAAAGTGTGGGATTGGCATCGTTATGCAGTGTGTTATAGACAGAATGCCGCCATCGAGCACAGTCCCTGCAGATGCCACGCTCCATGCAGACAAACCCCTGTTAAGTTCATCCTCCTAATATTAGAGTAGAGCCTCAGGATTCTGATACGGGATATTCCTCCAGTTATTTTGGTTTTGCATGTGACGGACGATGGAACTCCTTACAATAGTTTTCTGCAGGTTTTATCGCTGATGTACTCATTGCACTCAGTGGCCTCTAAAGGACATGGAGTGATGCAGTGGATACTGGATCCCTTACTAACTAAATAAAATGGGCAGATGTTGTTAAGACACAGGAATGGAGTTATTATTTAACCTCTTGTGGTTCTTCCCCATCCTGTAAGATCCTGCCTGGCGTGGGACATAACTTGCTCCATACTTCGCAATATCTCTGCAGTAATAAAATCTGATTAACCTCAGAGTTAATTCTAAGAGTTGAGCACAGAGCAGCTGTCGCTTGTGAAGAAGAGTTCTATACTTCTACCAGCTTTTGTGTTTGTGAAACATTTTCCAAACCTCAGTCTGATGAACCCAACTCTATTTGATACTGTATGCTCATCCCAGAATCCCCAACCAGTGGAAATACCTGCTGTCAAAGTTTTGTCTGATATCCTGAAAATTTCAATTAAATCACCCCTAACCTTGATTCCAGAAAATATATCTCTACATGTTTCATTGCTCCTTACAATTTAGCCCTTTGGAGATCAGGAGCATTCTGGTGAATCTACACTACACTCTGCCTGAGGCCGATATATCCTTCCTAAGGTGAGGAGCCTAGAGTTCCTCGCAGTGTTCTCCAGGTCTAGTCTCCCAGGGCTTTGTACATTTGAAGCACCATCTCAACTCCCATGTATTCTTGTCTCTTGCTATAAAGACCAGCATTTCCAAGCAGCAGGTCATACTAGACCAAGATAGAATGGACTAATAACCGCACAGTGAAGGTTCTCCCAAAGAACAGTGATTTTAATAAAACTGAGAAGAATGAGTCCAAGAATGGAATCTTAAACTGAAATAAAGGCAATTATGAGGGCATGAAGCAGAGCTAAAGTAAACAGGCAAACTAAATTAAGAGATAACACGGTATGAAGCTGGATGAACACAGCAGGCCAAGCAGCATCAGAGGTGCAGGAAAGCTGGCGTTTCTGGTCAAGACCCTTCCTCAGCTTTCCTGCTCCTCCGATGCTGCTTGGCCTGCTGTGTTCAATCAGCTCCACACCTTGTGATCTCAGATTCTCCAGCATCTGCAGTTCCCAGTACCTCTGTAACAAATTATATTAAGAGATGGGTCTCATTAGAGATGCAGTATCAGATGTTTAAAGGAATAGTTGAGAATACTCAGAATGGGTACATTCCCGCAAGAGGAATTCTGAGGAAGGTAATTGGATCCGAAACGTTAGCGCTGATCTCTCTCCACAGATGCTGCCTGACCTGCTGAGCTTTTCCAGCAACTTCTACTTTTGTCTTTAAAAACAAAAATCCGAGACGGGGGAGGAGCTCTATGTAAAGGAATTACATAGATTTACAAACATTAACAGCATGTCAGACAACTGGAAAGGATATCTAAGGAAGCAAATAAAAAACAGCCCAGTTACTGGGAAAGTGGTACAGAGCAAATCACTGGAGCTGCAAACTGTTCATTGCCTAGCTTTTGGGAGACTTCATCCTCGGCTCTGAAAGGGAAGGTGAGTCAAATCATTGTTGCTTTGATTTCAGCTCCTACCATCCTCTGCTCTGGAGCAATGCTCTTCTAGATTTGGAAATAGTGAATAAATTCCCCATTGTAAAAGGACGAAGACGGAAAGCAGGAAAATACACGTCAGTTAGTTTAACACCTCTTCCAGGGAAGACAGTAAAATCTATTATAAAAGATGTTTTAGAAGGGAGCTCAGAGATGTTCAAGGTAATCGAGCCAAAGTCACCAGGCTTTTGTGAAAGTGAAATCATGTTTAATCAACGTTACTGTTCCCTGAAGAAGTAACATGTGCCAAATGGAGAACCTCTGCACTTAGATTTCCGGATAGCGTTCACAAAAATGCCATATCAAAGGTATTTGTGGAAAATGAGTGCTCCTGAAAAAGAGGGGAACAAATTGCCTTGAACAGAAGCCCCACAAAGCCGTGATCGTGGCTGAAAGCGCAATTTATTCTGATTTATATAAATTACTCAGAATAAGGGACACAAGGTCCACCTGCCAAATTTGCTGATGGGAAAGGGAGGTCAGAAAGTAAATAGTGAAGAAAACATCAGGCATCTACAAAGGAGCAGAGATAAAGTAAAGGTCTAGAAAATGGCTATCATGTAGGAAAATGTGCAATTGTGCATTTTATCAGGAGGAATAACACCTGAGCATGCTTTCAAAATGGTGAGAGGATGCAGAGGGATCTGGGAGTCCCACATGATGAATCACAAAAGGTCAGGATATAGGTACAGCAGGTAACCAGGCAAGCTGATAGGTTGTCGTAAGGTGAGTTGGGAATTACTGCCGGCAGATGGAAATGATTCCTCACATTACACATGGCACTGGTCAGAGTATATCGGGAAAATAGAAAACCTGCGTACAGAAAACATTTACCAGAATGTTGCCTGGTCTGGGGGCTTTTAGCGATGAAGAAAGATAAATAGACTGGGTCTGTTTTCACTGGAATGCAGGAGGTTGAGGGGTGACCTGATGGAATGACATGGATGGTGTGGAAGGTATGAGGCTTTTTCCCAGGGTGAAGGGACTTGGGTTCAAGGTATGAGGTGGGGTGGGGGGGAGGTGTTCTAAAGAAATGAGTGAGGCAGGTTTTTCACACAAAGGGTTGTGAGAGTCTGGAACACGCTGCCAGAGGAAGGGGTGGAAACAGATACAGAAGCAGCTTTCAAGAAGCATCTGGACAAATACATGAACAGGAAGGCAATAGAGGGATATGGATCCTGTAAGTGAGGGCGGTTTAGAACGGAAGGGTAGAATGTGTCAGTATAGGCTTGGAGGGCCAAAGGGCCAGTTCCTGTGCTGTAATGTTCTTTGTTCTATGTACAATTCCTTTCAAGGATACACAAATTCATTTGAAGGAGTTCAGAAGTCTACTAGTCTTTTGTGAGCAAGGGTTGTAGCTGCTGGAGTTTAGAAGGGGGGCAGTTGACTTCATTGACACATGCAACAGGGTCAATACTGAAGGACTGTCTCACCATCGGAGGGTCAGTGCTGAGGGAGCGCCGCACTGTCGGAGGGTCAGTGCTGAGGGAGCGCCGCACTGTCGGAGGGTCAGTGCTGAGGGAGCGCCGCACTGTCGGAGGGTCAGTGCTGAGGGAGTGCCGCACTGTCGGAGGGACAGTGCTGAGGGAGTGGGCACTGTTGGAGGGACAGTGCTGAGGGAGTGGGCACTGTTGGAGGGACAGTGCTGAGGGAGTGGGCACTGTCAGAGGGTCAGTACTGAGGGAGCGCCGCACTGTTGGTGGGTCAGTGCTGAGGGAGCGGGAACTGTCGCAGGGACAGTGCTGAGGGAGCGCCGCATTGTCGGAGAGTCAGTGCTGAGGGAGTGGGCACTGTCGGAGGGTCAGTGCTGAGGGGGCGCCGCACTGTCGGAGGGTCAGTGCTGAGGGAGTGGGCACTGTCGGAGGGTCAGTGCTGAGGGGGCGCCGCACTGTCAGAGGGTCAGTGCTGAGGGAATGGGCACTGTCGGAGGGTCAGTGCTGAGGGGGCGCCGCACTGTCGGAGGGTCAGTGCTGAGGGAGCGCCGCACTGTCGGAGAGTCAGTGCTGAGGGAGCGCCGCACTGTCGGAGAGTCAGTGCTGAGGGAGTGCCGCACTGTCGGAGGGTCAGTGCTGAGGGAGTGGGCACTGTTGGAGGGACAGTGCTGAGGGAGTGGGCACTGTCAGAGGGTCAGTGCTGAGGGAGCGCCGCACTGTTGGTGGGTCAGTGCTGAGGGAGCGGGCACTGTCGCAGGGACAGTGCTGAGGGAGCGCCGCACTGTCGGAGAGTCAGTGCTGAGGGAGCGCCGCACTGTCAGAGGGTCAGTGCTGAGGGAGTGGGCACTGTCGGAGGGTCAGTGCTGAGGGAGCGCCGCACTGTCGGAGGGTCAGTGCTGAGGGAGTGGGCACTGTCGGAGGGTCAGTGCTGAGTGAGTGGGCACTGTTGGAGGGTCAGTGCTGAGGGAGTGGGCACTGTCAGAGGGTCAGTGCTGAGGGAGTGCCGCACTGTTGGAGGGTCGGTACTGAGGGAGTGCCGCACTGTCGGAGGGTCAGTACTGAGGGAGCTCCGCACTGTCGGAGGGTCAGTACTGAGGGAGTGCCGCACTGTCGGAGGGTCAGTGCTGAGGGAACGCCGCACTGTCGGAGGGTCAGTGCTGAGGGAACGCCGCACTGTTGGAGGGTCAGTACTGAGGGAGTGCTGCACTGTCGGAGGGTCAGCGCTGAGGGAGTGCCGCACTGTCGGAGGGTCAGTGCTGAGGGAGCTCCGCACTGTCGGAGGGTCAGTGCTGAGGGAGCGCCGGACTGTCGGAGGGTCAGTGCTGAGGGAGCGCCGGACTGTCGGAGGGTCAGTGCTGAGGGAGTGGGCACTGTCGGAGGGTCAGTGCTGAGGGAGCTCCGCACTGTCGGAGGGTCAGTGCTGAGGGACCGCCACACTGTCGGAGGGTCAGTGCTGAAGGAACGGGCACTGTCGGAGGGTCAGTGCTGAGGGAGCTCCGCACTGTTGGAGGGTCAGTGCTGAGGGAGCGCCGCACTGTCGGAGGGTTAATGCTGAGGGAGTGCCGCACTGTCGGAGGGTCAGTGCTGAGGGAGCGCCGCACTGTTGGAGGGTCAGTGCTGAGGGAGCGCTGCACTGTCGGAGGGTCAGTGCTGAGGGAGCGCCGCACTGTCGGAGTGTCAGTGGCTCAGAGATGCAGGCAGTACCTTTTGAGATTGCAAGAAGAAAAGGCAGTTTAAAAGGTCTATAGTATTGTGAACTTCAAAAGTAAAGATATGAAGTCCTAACCTGATCATTTCTGAGAAAAGCCACACTGGGCCCGGATGTTAACTCTACCCTCTGTCCTCAGACCTACTGAGTTTCTGTAGCAGTCTCAGTGTTTAGATTTCTAGCATCTGCAATATTTTGCTTTTTTTTTGAGAGTAGAAATGTAATCACAGGAATCTGTCCATACGATTTAATCCTTAAACCGCTCAATTTTACCGTTTGATTTATGATCCCCTGTCTCTTCCCACTTTCCATCACTTCGCCTTTAATTGCTGCTCAGGCTCGAGGGTGAGGAGCTTCCTTGCTGGGTCTCCCTGCCTCTCTATGCTGCTTTAAGATGCTCAAAAAAGTTAATGACTTAGACTAAGCCTTTGGAAACCTGACAAAATATCTCCTCGTGTGGCCTGATGTCAAGTTTTATTTAATATTGCTGTGCGAAACAACTTTAGGTACGTGTCTGACTGTATGTGTATGATTGTGCGTGTAACTGTATGTCTGACTGTGCATGTGACCATGTGTGTGACTGTGCAGTGACAGTCCGTGTGACTGTGTATGAGACTGCGTGTGACTATGCGTATGACTATGTGTGTTGACTATATGTGTGACTGTGTGTGTGGGCTCTGTGTGATTGTGTGTGTGGGCTCTGTGTGACTGTGTATGTGGGATCTGTGTGACTGTATGTGTGGGCTCTGTGTGACTGTGTGTGAGGGCTCTGTGTGACTGTGTGCGCGGGCTCTGTGTGACTGTGTGTGCGGGCTCTGTGTGACTGTGTGCGTGGGCTCTGTGTGACTGTGTGTGGGCTCTGTGTGACTGTGTGTGAGGGCTCTGTGTGACTGTGTGCGTGGGCCCAGTGTGACTGTGTGTGAGGGCTCTGTGTGACTGTGTGCGTGGGCTCCGTGTGACTGTGTGTGTGGGCTCTGTGTGACTGTGTGTGTGGGCTCCGTGTGACTGTGCGTGTGGGCTCCGTGTGACTGTGTGTGTGGGCTCTGTGTGACTGTGTGTGTGGGGTCTGTGTGACTGTGTGTGTGGGCTCTGTGTGACTGTGCGCGTGGGCTCTGTGTGACTGTGTGTGTGGGGTCTGTGTGACTGTGTGTATGGGCTCTGTGTGATTGTGTGCGTGGGCTCTGTGTGACTGTGTGCGTGGGCTCTGTGTGACTGTGCGCGTGGGCTCTGTGTGACTGTGTGTGTGGGGTCTGTGTGACTGTGTGCGTGGGCTCTGTGTGACTGTGTGTGTGGCCTCTGTGTGACTGTGTGTGTGGGCTCTGTGTGACTGTGTGTGTGGGCCCAGTGTGACTGTGTGTGTGGGCTCTGTGTGATTGTGTGTGTGGGCTCTGTGTGATTGTGCGTGTGGGCTCTTTGTGACTGTGTGTGTGGGCCCAGTGTGACTGTGTGTGTGGGCTCTGTATGATTGTGTGTGTGGGCTCTGTGTGATTGTGTGTGTGGGCTCTGTGTGATTGTGCGTGTGGGCTCTTTGTGACTGTGTGTGTGGGCTCTGTGTGACTGTGTGTGTGGGCCCAGTGTGACTGTGTGTGTGGGCTCTGTATGATTGTGTGTGTGGGCTCTGTGTGACTGTGTGTGTGGGCTCTGTGTGATTGTGTGTGTGGGCTCTGTGTGACTGTGTGTGTGGGCCCAGTGTGACTGTGCGTGTGGGCCCAGTGCGACTGTGCGTGTGGGCTCTGTGTGACTGTGTGTGTGGGCTCTGTGTGACTGTGTGTGTGGGCTCTGTGTGACTGTACATGTGGGCTCTGTGTGACTGTGCGTGTGGGCTCTGTGTGACTGTGTGTGTGGGCTCTGTGTGATTGTGTGCGTGGGCTCTGTGTGACTGTGTGTGTGGGCTCTGTGTGACTGTGTGTGTGGGCTCTGTGTGATTGTGTGCGTGGGCTCTGTGTGACTGTGTGTGTGGGCTCTGTGTGACTGTGCGTGTGGGCTCTGTGTGACTGTGTGTGTGGGCTCTGTGTGACTGTGTGTGTGGGCTCTGTGTGACTGTGTGTGTGGGCCCAGTGTGACTGTGTGTGTGGGCTCTGTGTGATTGTGCGTGAGGGCTCTGTATGACTGTGTGTGAGCTCTGTGTGACTGTGTGCGTGGGCTCTGTGTGACTGTGTGTGTGGGCTCTGTGTGACTATGCGTGAGGGCTCTGTATGACTGTGTGTGAGCTCTGTGTGACTGTGTGTGTGGGCTCTGTGTGACTGTGTGTGTGGGCTCTGTGTGACTGTGCGTGTGGGCTCTGTGTGACTGTGCGTGTGGGCTCTGTGTGACTGTGTGTGTGGGCTCTGTGTGACTGTGTGTGTGGGCTCTGTGTGACTGTGTGTGTGGGCCCAGTGTGACTGTGTGTGTGGGCCCAGTGTGACTGTGCGTGTGGGCTCTGTGTGACTGTGTGTGTGGGCTCTGTGTGACTGTGTGTGTGGGTTCTGTGTGATTGTGCGTGAGGGCTCTGTGTGACTGTGTGTGGGCTCTCTGTGACTGTGTGTGTGGTTTCTGTATGATTGTGCGTGTGGGTTCTGTGTGACTGTGTGTGGGATCTGTGTGATTGTGCGTGAGGGCTCTGTGTGACTGTATGTGTGGGCTCTGTGTGACTGTGTGTGTGGGCTCTGTGTGACTGTGTGTGTGGGCTCTGTGTGACTGTGTGTGTGGGCTCTGTGTGACTGTGTGTGTGGGCTCTGTGTGACTGTGTGTGGGCTCTTTGTGACTGTGTGTGTGGGCTCTGTGTGATTGTGTGTGTGGGCTCTGTGTGACTGTGTGTGGGCTCTTTGTGACTGTGTGTGTGGGCTCTGTGTGATTGTGTGTGTGGCTCTGTGTGACTGTGTGTGTGGGCTCTGTGTGACTGTGTGTGCGGGCTCTGTGTGACTGTGTGCGTGGGCTCTGTGTGACTGTGTGTGAGGGCTCTGTGTGACTGTGTGCGTGGGCCCAGTGTGACTGTGTGTGAGGGCTCTGTGTGACTGTGTGCGTGGGCTCCGTGTGACTGTGTGTGTGGGCTCTGTGTGACTGTGTGTGTGGGCTCTGTGTGACTGTGTGTGTGGGCTCTGTGTGACTGTGTGTGTGGGCTCTGTGTGACTGTGCGTGTGGGCTCTGTGTGACTGTGTGTGTGGGCTCTGTGTGACTGTGTGTATGGGCTCTGTGTGACTGTGTGTGTGGGCCCAGTGTGACTGTGTGTGGGCTCTCTGTGACTGTGTGTGTGGTTTCTGTATGATTGTGCGTGTGGGTTCTGTGTGACTGTGTGTGTGGCCTCTGTGTGACTGTGCGTGAGGGCTCTGTGTGACTGTGTGTGTGGCCTCTGTGTGATTGTGCGTGAGGGCTCTGTGTGACTGTATGTGTGGCCTCTGTGTGACTGTGCGTGTGGGCTCTGTGTGACTGTATGTGTGGCCTCTGTGTGACTGTGTGTGTGGGCTCTGTGTGACTGTGTGTGTGGGCTCTGTGTGATTGTGTGTGTGGGCCCAGTGTGACTGTGCGTGTGGGCTCTGTGTGACTGTGCGTGTGGGCTCTGTGTGACTGTGTGTGTGGGCTCTGTGTGACTGTGTGTATGGGCTCTGTGTGACTGTGCATGTGGGCTCTGTGTGACTGTGTGTGTGGGCTCTGTGTGACTGTGTGTATGGGCTCTGTGTGACTGTGCATGTGGGCTCTGTGTGACTGTGTGTGTGGGCTCTGTGTGACTGTGTGTATGGGCTCAGTGTGACTGTGTGTGGCTGTACTAGAAGGCAGGAGAGACATATGTTAGGTGTTGTAAATAGTGCAGTCATTTTGCACATCGGTCTGCGCTGAAGATTAATCTTTAATTCCCGGAGACTCCGGTATAATCCTGGAGGATTGGTTTCCTGACACGGAGCCTGTTGGACAGGAGTGGGCTTTCTGTTTGGGAATACAGGAAGAACTAAGTGAAGTTTACACTGTAGGTGAGGTCCCAGAAAGCGGTTGCCAGCCAGCATATCATCAACCTACCAGCAGAATTCAATCTATTAGTGACTCTCATTGAAAACATCACATGGGCCAAGTGTGAGAGATGGAGCAAAAGAACACCCAGCTCTCTCTGCAGTGACACCGAGCCACAAGATCAGGTTTCTGTGGGAACAGGTGGAGAGGATTGTCAGTTTCTCACATTACTGAACAGACTTTGAGAAAAACACTCTTGTGTTCTCTTCTCTGGAGGTAGCTGACAGATAAATTCCCATTCGATAAATTATCCTGGTTCATATGTGCCTTTACATACACCACACACACATCCAACAAATCCTGTGCAGCAGTGGGTAGTTCTATCTCTGGGCCAGAAGCTCCTGTTTCAAATCCCACTGTCAGGAGCTGATGGCCATGGACCTGGGTCATAATGTGGTCAAACAGGTAAGTTATGGATCTGTTATTATTTCCCTGAGATGGTGAGTGATCAGATCGGGACAGTTTCATCGTCTGTAGCTGGAGTAAAACCGGAATCTCCCCCCACCCCCCACGCATTAACAGCCTTGGCTTATGCCTGCACTTCTCGGTGTGTTTACGCACAGCTTTGACCTGAAATTTAAAGTTTTATTTCAGGAGCCAACCGGACAATCCTCGTGAGTCAGTGACACAACTTCCAGAGCCATCCTTACCCGAAGGCTGAAGTCTCCATCTGCCACATTTACAAATCAGTGTCACATTCCCTTTTCTTTCATCCTGCGGCACCAGCGAATTGTACAGTACGAAAGAGGCTCTTCGGCCCATCAAACCTGTACTACCAGAATGATTCTACCACCTACACCTTGCCCTGAATGCTGCAATATTTCAAGGGCTGATCAAAGTAGTTTTTGTCCAGATTGTGAGGTTTCCCCTAAACCCTCCTCCTACGCAGTAATTCCCAGACCCCCAGGACCCTCTGAGTGAAAGGGTGGGGTTTGATGAAAGCCTCTAAAACAATGATTGTTACATACAAATCACTGTGTCAGCGAATCTACTTATTCCATTCCCATTGAATCATACAGTTCAGAAGAGGCCCTTCAGCCCATCAAGTTTGTACCATCATAGCTGCACTAAATCTACATGAGTCCCACTTTCTGGTAGTTGGCCCATTGCCTTAAATCTTATGGCATCTGAAGTGGTTACCTGAAGTAGTTTGGCAAGGTTGAGAGGTCTCCTGCCTCAGCCGTATGTGTGTGTGTAAGAGTTAGCACAGTCACACCAGACCATAAGGCTGCTCTCTCATTACAGGGAAAGAGAGAGAGAGAGAGGCAACTGGTGGTGATTTAACCTGAGAGTCTCTATACTTCAGGTGAGGAGAATGGTGCTTCATGGTGACCTCAACCAGTCCAGGAATCAAGCCCACACTGTTGGCATCAGTCTACTCAGCAAACCAGCCATCCAGCCAACTGAACTAAACTGACCTTGCCTCAACTACTGCCCCATGCAGGGCATTCCAGCCCCCAACTACCTGCTGGGTGAGAAAACATCTTTCTTCAAATTTTCCTCTAAACCTCCCGCTTTCCACCTTTAACTTATGCCTCCTTGTTACTGACCATACAACTGAGGGGAGAAGCTTTTTTCGATCGAGCCTGCCCGCAACAGGGAGGTGATGACCGAATGGTGTTATCTCTGGCCTATGTATCTGCAGACCCAGGTAATGTTCTGGGGACCCAGGTTCAAATCCCAGCAAAGCAGATGGTGGAATTTGAATTCAATTTTAAAAAAATCTGGAATTAGGAATCAAATGATGACCATGGAACAATTGTCAAAAAAACCCCATCTTGTTCACTCATGTCCTTTAGGGAAAGAAAGCGCTATCCCTACCTTAATAATAAAGTGTGAAGCTGGATGAACACAGCAGGCCAAGCAGCATCTCAGGAGGACAAATGTTGACGTTTCGGGCCTAGACCCTTCATCAGAGAGCCTAACCCTACCTTGTCTGGATTACACGTGACTCCAGACCCACAGCAATATGGTTGACTTTTAACTGCCTTCTGGGATGGGCTACAAATGCTTGTCTATCGTGTTGCACCCTCATCCCATGACTGCATTAACACAAAATCCCTCATAATGTTATATAACTCTATCAAGTCCCCCACAATCTTCTCGGCTCTAAAGAAAACGACCTGAGTTTATTGCGCCTCTCTTCATCACTGACCCACTCCATCTCAGGCAACGCCCTGGGGACTCTCCCCTGCACCCCCTCCTGTGCAGTCACATCCTTCCTATAGTGTGGAGACCGGAACTGCTTGCAGTGCTCCAGCCGTGCTCTCACCAAAGCCCTCTACAGCTCCAATATAACCTCCCTGCTCCTGTCACCTATTGTACAGCTGATAAAGGCAAGTGTCCCATATGCTTTCTCAAATACCTTATTAATCTGTCCTGCCACGTTCAGGGAACTATGGACAAGCATCCCAACATCCTTCTATTCCATCAGCTTCCTCGTGTCCTGTCATTCATCTCGTACTCGTTTGCCTTGTTCCCTCTTTCAAACTGCATCACTTCACATTTCTTGGGATTAAATTCCATCTGCCTCTGATCTATCAGTAATAACTCAGGAAAGCTGACTCTAAAGGAATATTGTTTATTGTTGAACATCAAAATAGAGCATCTACTTGTGGCATAGACTGGCTAGTCCCTTTACTGACCCATCCTTGGCTCTGGTCAAAAGCGGTCCGAGCGACCAGTTCCAGTAAGGCAGGCCATTGCATTCACCAAGGAACTCATAGTCAACAAGGTTCACTTGGAGAATAATTACTGATTCCCCATGGGCCTCGTAGGGGCTCTCACACTGCCCATCTGACCAACCCATGTTTATCCTCCTGTAACCCAACACCTACTTCCTCACTGCCAGCCATCTGGACAATCTTTGTGTCATCCACAAACTTACTTATTATCCCCCCACGTTCTCATGGACATCACTTATGAATATCTCAAAGAATAAGGGAACCGAGTACTGGTCCCTGTGTTATACCACCACATCCTGAGCTCGAGTCTCACATACAGCCTTCCACCAGCACACTCTCTCTCCTGCCACAAAGCCAATTTTGGATCCAATTTGCCAAGTTACCCTGGGTCCCATGTTCTTTTGCCTTCTGATGAGTTCTGTCTCTGATGATTTGCTAAAACTGGAATACGCTGTAGACTGCATTAAAGCCCGTGTGCTTTCTGTTTGTCTGATTCTCAGTGTCTTGATCTGATTTGCTGATTAGGTGTTCTCATTATTCACATGCAACACTGACAACAACTTTAATATCAGGAGGCAACATTCAAATCCCAACCCCAATTACACGCTGTCTTCAAATGAAGTCTTAGTTTCTCACTCCTCCAGTGCAGACAGCCCATCCTTGGTTTCACAAAGGAATCTAACGAAGTGGTCCTTTCTTACACAAACATACTCGTACTGATCAGGTAAAGAATCGAGTACATCACGGCTTTGATGCCTTCGGCATCTGCAAGCTCGTGTGATCTGGTGAGTTAGAGTCATAGAGTCATACAGCACAGAAACAGACCCTTCCCTCCAACCAGTCCGTGCTGAACATAATTTCAAACTAAACTAAACTTTCTCAAAAATCTCAATCAAGTTTGTGAGGCAGGATTTTTCTCACACAAAATCATGCTGGCTATCTCTAACCAATTCCTGCCTCTCTAAAGGTCCACAGATCCTATCTTCTGGAATGACCTCCAAAAATTTACCCACAACCGAAGCCAGACTCTCAGATCTATAGTTCCCCAGTTTCCCCTTACAATATTTCTTAAGCAAATGGACAACATTAGCCACCCTCCAGTCATCAGGCACCTCGCCCATAGTTGTAGATGATGCAAATACTCCTACAAGGGGTCTCATAATTTCCTCCCTTACTTCCCATAACATTTTGGGAAACATTAGATCAGGTCCAGGAGATTTATCCACATTTATATTCTCTAAGACACCCCAAGTTTCCTCTCCTGTAATGTGAACTATATTTAAAACATCAAAGTTTATTTCTCTGCATTCGCTAGACTCCATTTCTTTCTCCACAGTAAAAACTGACACAAAATATTCATTTAGCATTTCTCCCATCTTCCGCGGTTCAACACAAAGATGCTCTCCATGATCTTTAAGAGCCCCTACCCACTCTCTAGTTACCCTCTTGCTGTTAATGTATTTGTAGAATTTCTCTGGATTATCCTTGACCTTATTTGCCAAAGCTATCTCATTTCCCCTCTTTGCCTTCCTGGTTTCTCTCTTAAGAATGTCCCTACCCTCTTTACATTGATTAACAGATTGAATTGAACCAAGTTGTCTGTATCTAAAATAAGATTCTCTTCTATTCTTTACTAGAGCCTCAAAATCTTTATTCATCCACTGTTCCTTAATCTTACTAGCCTCAGCCTTCACTCTAACAGGAACAAAATGCCTCTGAACTCTTGTTATCTCACCTTCCACTTATCAGATGTCCTTTTACCTGCTAACAGTCTATTCCAATCAACTTTTGAAAGCTCTTGTCTCGCACCACTAATATTTGCCTTGCTCTGATAGCCACTGCCCAGAGACTAGCAGGCTGTACCAAGCTCCACCTGAAGGATGCTGTCACCAGGGACACAAAGGCTTTTTGAATCTCTCATGATGAATTGGGAAACATAATCTGATGACCAGTGCAAATGGCAACATCAGCTCAGGCAGGGATTTGTCACCGTGATAGCGCTTGGGTTCAGGAGGCATCAAACAGTCCTCCCGCATCACCTATAGGGGGCAGCCTCATGCAGAGTTTCTCTTTCTGTAATTGGCTTGTTCAGTCATCAAAAGGAGTGGATCAGATCATCTCATCTGCCCTCCAACTACAGAGACCACATTCCCATTGTCTCACAGTTGTGCGAAAGGAGTAAATTGAAACCAAATTCAGAATTGGCCATGAAATAACTTAATCTGTAAATTTAACAACGTTTTTACAGTAGGAAGAACAATCCCAAAGCACTTTAGAATTGTGGTAGTGAGAAATACAAACACTATACAAAAGGAGATCTTAGCTGATGTGATGGAACATTTGGTCGAAGAGGTAAGGCGGAAGGGTCGGTTGAGGGAGGTGGAAAGGTTGAAGGTGGGGGCGGACACAACTGTTAATGATGGAAATCTGATCTACAAAGGCGCAGAGAATTCTCACCATCCCAAATTAGACTTTGAATCTAGGCACATTTATTGTTGTACTGCAGGTTTAAAATTTGCTGAGCAAGTATTGGCAAGATAAAAGGTTGTTTTTTAATATTAGTATTTTTCCTTCCCTTTTTTGAAAGTTTGCATTGGTGCATTTATGGTGAACCTAGTCCGAATTAAGAGCAATAATTTCATTTAAGTGAAAGAAAGTCTTAACTATAGATGCTTGAAATTCTAAATGTTTCCTTGATCCCTCTGACTCTTCCCTTACATTTTCCATTGGATTCCTGCTCTGCGAAACATTAATGAGATTATCATGCCTGGTGGTCATCTCTTCCAACCATCCCATCATCAGATCACCAGGTGCCACTCATTGGGCAGTGCTAAACATAGCAAGTCTTCCATTTCCGTTTCTAAAACAAGTTTCCTTTTTTACATTTTACAATAGGGCTTTGTGGGGCAATGGTAAAGATCATAGGGGTGACAGGTCATCTCACAGAGTGTGTGTGTGAGTGAGAGAGAGAGAGAGACCGCATGAGTGTGTGAGTGCATGTATGTGAAAATGTGTCTGTACGTGTGTGTGTGAGAGAGATAGAGATAGAGAGAGAGAAAGAAAAAGGGAAGCGAGTGTGTTTGTGTGTGAGTGCATGTTCTCACTGTTGGAAAACTCAAATGACATGGGGAAGGAAGGTGTTGCTTGGGCCTCAGTCTTGCTGGTTTATGGAAGGGTGGGGAATGAGCAGCCTGGGTTCCTGGCCGTGTGGAGTATCATGGTCACAGGACACTGGGATTGAAGGAGTCAATGCCTTGTGAGGTAGTGAGAGAGGCACTGTATAAAAAGTTGGTTAGGTCACAGCTAAAGTCCTGTGTGCAGCCGAGAATCTACATGAGAGGAGGTATGTGATTTAGAACATAGAACATAGAACATAGAACAGTACAGCACAGAACAGGCCCTTCAGCCCACAATGTTGTGCCGACCATTGATCCTCATGTATGCACCCTCAAATTTCTGTGACCATATACATGTCCAGCAGTCTCTTAAATGACCCCAATGACCTTGTTTCCACAACTGCTGCTGGCAACGCATTCCATGCTCCCACAACTCTCTGCGTAAAGAACCTGCCTCTGA
Source organism: Stegostoma tigrinum (assembly GCF_030684315.1). NCBI lineage: Eukaryota > Metazoa > Chordata > Chondrichthyes > Orectolobiformes > Stegostomatidae > Stegostoma > Stegostoma tigrinum. The sequence continues at coordinate 6,414,438 of NC_081375.1, read as the reverse complement.
CATCCCCTCTATACTTTCCACCAACCAGCTTAAAACTATGACCCCTCGTGCTAGCCATTTCTGCCCTGGGAAATAGTCTCTGGCTATCAACTCTATCTATGCCTCTCATTATCTTGTATACCTCAATTAGGTCCCCTCTCCCCCTCCTTTTCTCCAATGAAAAGAGACCGAGCTCAGTCAACCTCTCTTCATAAGATAAGCCCTCCAGTCCAGGCAGCATCCTGGTAAACCTCCTCTGAACCCTCTCCAAAGCATCCACATCTTTCCTATAATAGGGCAACCAGAACTGGACGCAGTATTCCAAGTGCGGTCTAACCAAAGTTTTATAACTTTGGTCAGAAAATCAGGTAAATTGGGGCATTTTGCAAATCTTCAACATTTTTGACTAATCTGGGAATAGTGAGGCTTGATTTCCAGTGTAATACCCCATCAGTGGTGACAATGTTTGGTGGCTCGTCCGGGATTGGATTTGAAATGAAGGCAATGAAGATTTGGATGTTGTATTAGGAACTTAAACATATGAACAAAAGCACCAGATTCTGGTCTGTATTTAAGAAAAGACATTGAAAGCAGCAAAGGATTTCCTACAATTGGCTAGGGTTCACTTTGGTGGTCTTAAAGGAACTTGAAAGTCCAGGTTGATTGAGTTGGTGGGTAAACTGGAGGTTGCCCTGCCTGCACAACTAAAAAGGCAGAGATAACTGAGGGGCACAACACTTGGGTTATGAAAAAATAAAAGGAGGTTGAGTATTTTGGCTACGAAATGTTAAAATCAGGAGATATTCATTTCCAAATAAAGCAGCTTGAGCAATCAAGAGCGAATATAGGAAAAAGTAAAAAAAAGGCAGAGAAAGACAAAGGGAAATGAAATTGAGACAAAGGAAATCAGAACTAGAACTAGAAGTGCAAGTGAAAGATATAAACATATGACCAAGGAACAAATGCAGGCCACTTGGCCCTTGATTCAGCTCAGCATTTGATTTAATTTGATTTATTATTGTCACATGTGCCAAGATTCGGTGAAAAATATTATTTTGCATGCTGACCAGACAAATCTTACCTTACATGAGTACATCAGCATAATAGAGCAGCATGTAGAATGTAGTGTTACAGCTACAGAGAAAATGCAGAAAAAGATCAACTCTAATAGATGAGAGGGCCTTTCATTAGTCTGAAAACAGCATGGAAGAAGCTGTTGTTAAATCTGCTGGTACACGTTGTCAAACTTTTGAATTTTCTGCCTGATGGAATAGAGTGGGAAAGATTATAACCGGGGTTTGACCAGTGCGCTCGATAGGCTGTCGGCCTGTGACTAGGGTGGAGAAGGGCAAAGGGTGAGTGTAGAGAACATTGCTCAAATCCCAGCCGAGTTAGTGGACAGGGTTGTTCTGCGTGATGTAGTTGATGTCGTTGTAGATGGATGTTCTCAAGGAGTTTGATGAAGTACCACATAAAAGGCTTCCCAACAAAGTTAACATCCCCAGGATAAAAGGAACAGGAGCAGTATGGACCTAAACTTGGCTAACTGACAGGAAGTAGGGAGTAGGTTGCCCCTTAACTGCTCTCTGAGCAATTAGGGATGGGCAAAAAAAGCTGGCCAGCCAGAAACACCCTCACCTTGTGAATGAATAAAAGAATATTAGGATCACTGCTTTTCTTGATCTATCAAAAAACTGACCCTGGGTGCACAGGCCACAATCTCAAAACATACAGATGATACAAATTTGAAAATATTGTGAATTAGGGGAAGGATAGTGACAGGCTATAGAAAGAGAACAGAGAGACTCTGCTTCTCCCTCTCCCACAGGCCCGACCAGTCTCCCTCTCCCACCAACAGCACCATCACCCACTTGTCTGACCTCGTCCTTACACTTAACAACTTCTCCTTTAACTCCTCCCTCTTTGTACAGACTATGGGGGTGGCTATGGGAACCTGCATGGGCCCAAGCAATACCTGCCTCTTTGTAGGTTATGTGGAACAATCCCTCTTCCGCACCTACTCTGGCTCTAAACCCCACTTCTTCCTCCGGTACATCGATGACTGTATCGGCGCCCCCTCATGCTCCAACAAGTAGTCTGAACAGTTCATCAACTTTACTAACACCTTTCACCCAACCTCAAGTTCACCTGGACCATCTCTGATACCTCTCTCTCCTTCCTGTTTCCATCTCTGGTGACCACCTCAAAACTGATATCTATTTCAAGCCCTCAGACTCCCACAGCTACCTAGACTACACCTCCTCTCACCCACCTTCCTGCGAGAATGCAATCCCCTACTCCCAATTCATCCACCTCCGTGTGTCTGCTCCCAAGATGGGCATTCCAATCCTGAACATAACAGGTGTCCTGCTATTTCGAGGACCGTTTCCCGCATCTCCATGCTGTCACATCCCTCTCCCCAACAATAACAAAGACAGAATATCCGTGGTCCTCACATATCTCCCCAACAACCTCCACTTCCAATGCATCATTCTCCGCCACTTCTGCCACCTACAGTCCGACCCTACGACCGAACAGATATTCCCTTCCTACCTCTATCTGCCTTTCATAGGGATCACTCACGCTGCGGCTCCCTCGTCCGCTCAACACTCCCCACCACACTCGGCACGTTTCCCTGCAATCGCAGGAACTGCTACACCTGCCCCTACACCTCACCCCTCAGCCCCAACCCAGGCCCAGAACAAACCTTCAACATTAGACAAGGATGACATGAGGGATCACCTTTTCCTCAGGGAGTGGTGAGGACCTGGATTGCACAAAGAGTGTGATGGAGGCTCGTTCAGTCAAAGCTTCAAAAAAGTATGAGAAAACGTCAGGGAAAGGGGAAAGGGGAAAGGTTGGTAACTGGACCTGGCAGCTGGTCCTGGTTCTGCAGTAACTGACAGTCATCTCCTCCTGTAAATATCCCACAGTCTTCAGTGGTGCAAGAGAGTCACCCACATTGCTGTGGGTCTGGAGTCACATGTAGGCCAGACCAGATAAGGATGGCAGTTTCCTTCCCTGAAGGAGATTAGTGAACTGGGTCGGTTTTTCCAACAATGGATTTAGGTTCATAATTGTAGACTTTTATTAGACTCAAATTCCACTATCTGCCGTAGCGAGTTCTTACATCAATCAACTACAGTCACATGGTCATCATAAGGCCTGCTCTTTATTCGAGATTAGAATAATCGTATAGAATTCGAATTTCACCAACTGCTACCATGGGATTCAAACCCCTGTTCCAAGAACATTCGCTTTTGGTTTGGCTCTGAACTGTTAATGGAGCGATGTTACCACAATTACCACTGTGAGCATTTACAGCGAGAGGAACAAAGACACTGACTGCACATCATGTGTTTGAGAGGCAGACGGGAGGCTGTCATTTGGCCAATTGCGCTGGTGTAGGCTTCTCTGAAAAAGTTATCCAATTAGTCCCACTGCCTGCCTGCTTTCCCAATCAGCTTGCAACCCTGGTAAGGTCCTGTGTAAAATCCACTATCTTGCTCTACATTTATTTTGGGATTGCTGTGGTTGTTTAAGATAACATGCAAGATTACCAGCACATAAACTTTATCTTACAAGTTTATTTTTCTTTTCTGATGAGCTGAGTGGCACTGGCTGTGATCATGACCTTGATGTATGTGTTTCCTGGCAGTGGCTAAGAGTGATGCTTGAGCAGGGCTCTTCCCATATTGGTGTCAAGAGATCTCCAGCTGTTTTAGTCAATTTCCCAGCGAAAACCCGCCAAGTTTTTTTTAACCAGACAGTACAGCAGCATCTTTGTAATAATGTACTTTTATCCAAAAAAAATTAATGAAGTAAAACTGTCATCAGGTTTCACGGAAGTATCTGTTTTACAGAAAGAATCTGACATTGAGCTGACCAAAGAGATATTTGGACTCACGATCAAAACCTCTGTCAGAGATAGTTTTTTTTGAAAAGGAACATTTTCAGGTCAATGAGAGAGATCCAGAGCTTGGGGTCCAAGTGGCTGGGGAACTGGCATTAATGAAGAAACAAGTAAAATTTTTGCTGTGTAAGGGATCAGGATGAATTTAGTGAAGATTCTCAAATGATTGTAAAGGGAAAGAAGATTACGGAGGTAGAAAGGGGTAAATCTTGCACAGATTTCAAACAAAGCTTGACAATTTTATAACTGAAGGATTGTTAGACTGATTGATTGATTTTATTGTCATGTGTACCGAAATAGAATGAGACCTTTGTTTACGAGCAGATCATAGCCAGCAAAGGATGTAAACATCAAAAAGGCTTAGAGGCAGAAAGGTCACATTATTTGAGGCTGGAGTCCATTCAAGGGTCTGATAACAGCCAGAAAGAAGCTGTTCCTGAACCTGAGATAACAAAGTGTGAAGCTGGATGAACACAGCAGGCCCAGCAGCATCTCAGGAGCACAAAAGCTGACGTTTCCGGCCTAGACCCTTCATCAGAGAGGGGGATGGGGAGAGGGTTCTGGAATAAATAGGGAGAGAGGGGGAGGCGGACCGAAGATGGAGAGAAGAGAAGATAGGTGGAGAGAAGAGTATAGGTGGGGAGGTGGGGAGGGGATAGGTCAGTCCAGGGAAGACTGACAGGTCAAGGAGGTGGCATGAGGTTAGTAGGGAGGAGATGGAGGTGCGGCTTGGGGTGGGGGGAAGGGATGGGTGAGAGGAAGAACAGGTTAGGGAGGCAGAGACAGGTTGGACTGGTTTTGGGATGCAGTGGGTGGGGGGGAAGAGCTGAGCTGGTTGTGTGGTGCAGTGGGGGGAGGGGACAAACTGGGCTGGTTTAGGGATGCAGTTGGGGAAGGGGAGATTTTGAAACTGGTGAAGTCCACATTGATACCATATGGCTGCAGGGTTCCCAGGCGGAATATGAGTTGCTGTTCCTGCAACGTTCGGGTGGCATCATTGTGGCAGTGCAGGAGGCCCATGATGGACATGTCATCTAGAGAATGGGAGGGGGAGTGGAAATGGTGTGCGACTGGGAGGTGCAGTTGTTTGTTGCAAACTGAGCGGAGGTGTTCTGCAAAGCGGTCTCCAAGCCTCCACTTGGTTTCCCCAATGTAGAGGAAGCCGCACCGGGTACAATGGATGCAGTATACCACATTGGCAGATGTGCAGGTGAACCTCTGCTTAATGTGGAATGTCATCTTGGGGCCTGGGATAGGGGTGAGGGAGGAGGTGTGGGGGCAAGTGTAGCATTTCCTGCGGTTGCAGGGGAAGGTGCCGGGTGTGGTGGGGTTGGAGGTCAGTGTGGAGCGAACAAGGGAGTCACGGAGAGAGTGGTCTCTCCAGAAAGCAGACAGGGGTGGGGATGGAAAAATGTCTTGGGTGGTGGGGTCGGATTGTAGATGGCGAAAGTGTCGGAGGATGATGCGTTGTATCCGGAGGTTGGTAGGGTGGTGTGTGAGAATGAGGGGGATCCTCTTAGGGCGGTTGTGGCGGGGACGGGGTGTGAGGGATGTGTTGCGGGAAATACGGGAGACGCAGTCAAGGGCGTTCTCGATCACTGTGGGGGGGAAGTTGCGGTCCTTAAAGAACTTGGACATCTGGGATGTGCGGGAGTGAAATGTCTTATCGTGGGAGCAGATGCGGCAGAGGCGGAGGAATTGGGAATAGGGGATGGAATTTTTGCAGGAGGGTGGGTGGGAGGATGTGTATTCTAGGTAGCTGTGGGAGTCGGTGGGCTTGAAATGGACATCAGTTACAAGCTGGTTGCCTGAGATGGAGACTGAGAGGTCCAGGAAGGTGAGGGATGTGCTGGAGATGGCCCAGGTGAACTGAAGGTTGGGGTGGAAGGTGTTGGTGAAGTGGATGAACTGTTCGAGCTCCTCTGGGGAGCAAGACGCAGCGCTGATACAGTCATCAATGTGACGGAGGAAGAGATGGGGTTTGGGGCCTGTGTAGGTGCGGAAGAGGGACTGTTCCACGTAACCTACAAAGAGGCAGGCATAGCTGGGGCCCATGTGGGTGCCCATGGCCACCCCCTTAGTCTGTAGGAAGTGGGAGGAGTCAAAAGAGAAGTTGTTGAGGGTCAGGACGAGTTCAGCTAGGCGGATGAGAGTGTCGGTGGAGGGGGACTGGTTGGGCCTGCGGGACAGGAAGTAGTGGAGGGCCTTGAGGCCATCTGCATGCGGAATGCACGTGTATAGGGAAAGGACGTCCATGGTGAATATGAGGTGTTGGGGGCCAGGGAATTGGAAGTCCTGGGGGAGGTGGAGGGTGTGGGTGGTGTCACAGACGCAGGTGGGGGGTTCCTGAACCTAAGGGGAGAAAATGGAGTCCAGATAGGTGGAGATGAGTTCGGTGGGGCAGGAGCAGGCTGAGACGATGGGTCGACCAGGGCAGGCAGGTTTGTGGATTTTGGGAAGGAGATAGAAACGGGCCGTGCGGGGTTGGGGAACAATGAGGTTGGAGGCTGTGGGTGGGAGGTCCCCTGAGGTGATGAGGTCATGGATGGTGTTGGAGATGATGGTTTGGTGCTTGGGTGTGGGGTTCCTCAACCTGCCTGTCTTCAGGCTTCTGTATCTTCTGCCTGACAGAAGAGGTTGTGGGAGGTCATTATCAGGGTGTAATGGGTCTTTCTGCAGCAACGAGCCGTGCAAATGGAGTCCATGTGTGGAAGGTTGGTTTTTGTGATGCTCTGGGCTGTGCACACCACCTTCTGTAGTTTCCTGTGGTCCTGGGCAGAGCAGTTGCCGTACCAGGCCGTTATGCACCCGGACAGGACGCTTTCAGTGGTGCAGCTGTAGGAGTAGGTGAGGGACCTTATGAACATGCCATCTGTGGAACAAGAGACGTTGCTGTGAATTTATGAAGTAAATCCAGGACAGGTCATTGGTTATCGTCACTGCGAGGTACTTGATGCTCTTCACCCTCTCAACCTCAGTTCGGTTCATGTAGATGGGGGTGTGTTCCCTTCCTTTCTTTCCGAAGTCGATGATGCGTTCTTTAGTTTTGCCAACATTGAGAGATAGATTGCTTTCATCGCACCATGTCACCAAGCCCTCTATCTCCCTTCTGTACCTTCACACGTCATTGTCAAATATCTGTCCTACTACAGTGATATGATCAGTGAACTTGTAGATGGTGTTCATTCGGAATTTGGCAACACAGTCACATGTACAGGGAGTACAGTAGGGGGCCGAGAACGCATCCTTGGGCAATGGGGGAGCTCCAGTGTTGAGGGTTATTGTGGAGGGGGTGCAGGTACCTATCCTCACTGATTGTGGTCTATGGGTCAGAAAGCTGAGGATCCAGTTGCTCAGGGTGGAGCAGAGACCAAGATCACAAAGTTTGGAGATCAGTCTGGAAGGGATAACAGCATTGAAAATGGAGCTGTAGTCAGCGAGCAGGAGTCTGATGTTGGTGTCTTTGTTGTTCAGATGTTACAGGGATGAGTGCAGGGCTAGGGATATGGCATCCTCTGTGGACCTGTTGTTATGTTAGTAATCAAACTGTCGGGGATCGAGGCAGGTTGGGAGACTGGAATTGATGTGGGCCATGACCAGTCTCTCGAAGCACATCATAATTATTGAAGTCAGAGCTATTGGGCTGGTAATCAGTAAGGTACACTGCATGTGTTTTCTTGGGTATGGGGATGATGGTGGTCTTCTTGAAGCATGTGGGGACTACAGCTTGTAGGAGGGAGAGGAGCTTGTAGGAGAGAGAGGTTGAAGATGTCAGTGAATACCTCCGCTAGTTGGTCTGCACAGGATCTGAGTGCTCGACAGGAGACACCATCCAGGCCTATTGCTTTCCTTGGGTTGACTCCCAGGAAGACGGACCTGACTTCTGAAGCGGTGACAGAGGGAACAGGTGTGTCTGGGGCTGTCAGGGCAGCGTTACCACGCCGGTGGTACTGTGCTCGAACCGAGCATAGAAAGCACTGAGCGTGTCAGGGAGGAATGTGTCATTGTCCACTGTCTTGCCCTGTTTCATTTTGTATCCTGTAATGGCGTTCCAGCCTTGCAGTCGAGGGTGGGAGTGTGTTTGGTAGGTCTGGGCCTCTAGCTTGTTCTGGTACTGCTTCTTGCCCTCTCTGATGGCTTTGCGGGGGTCATACCTGGATTTTCTGTATTGGTCCGGCTTACTGGGTACCAGTGTAGGTCAGTGAGTACAGGGTAAATAGAACAAGGTGTGTCTGTATGACTCCTGGATGAGTTGAAGTTTTACACAGGGATGGAAAATGGAACACCAGCCAAGCGAATGTTAGAAATGCTTTGTCTAAAAGTAGCAGATGTACAGAAAAGGGTCAAATTTATTGAACTGGGATTCCTGCTTCTGCCCACAATATCCGGGAACCGCCTTCCAGAGATAGCCTAAGATTGGGGCAGCAGCTGGTTGAGCCGTGATGCCTGCTGTAGTTAAACACTCTGTTGCTGCTAGAAAATCTCACCTTTTACAGCTTCTGTAAAACTGAACTCATCCATTTCTCTGCTGCCCGTCTCTAAGTTTGTACCAATTCCCAGTCACCCATTGCCCAGCTTTTCTGACCTTTATGCACCTGGCAGTGATTCTTGTCTTAGATCACTGTGACCTTGCCCCTCCTTCTTCTGGCCTCTCTGGCTGTACACTTCCCTGCGATCTCTGTCGCGTCTCCAGTTTGCCCTCCTTTAAATTTTCACCGTTTCATCATGGCGAGCTGTGTGTTCAGCTGCCTGGTCCCTAAACTCTTAAATTCCTTCCTGAACCCCTCCACTTCTCTTCTCCTTCAAGACTCTTCTAGTTGTTCAACCAAGCATTTGGCCATTTGTTAACAGCGTTGAAGTCTGTGCCCTGCACTTTCCTGTGAAGCACCCAAGGCATTTTTCACCACATTAAAATATTAGCTGAGTCAAGTTGTTGTTGTAGCAGTGTGCCAGGATGGAAGATTAAAGCGATGGAAATGGGAGAATTGTAGGAACGTTACCTGAAAAGTTGGCTGGAAGTGTCACGTGGAGTTTCCTTTGTTAATGTACAGTACACCCTCAGCTGGGGACAACCTCCACAATGGTGCAATGCTGCTCCCTGGTGGAGACTTTCAGGACTACAAAATCATGCAAGGCATCAATTGGGGGCATGACAAGTATCTTTTCCCTCGGCTGGGGGGGTGCTCAAAAAGAGGGGGCACTTTTTTTTTTAAGGTGAGCGGAGGAAGATTTAAAAGAGACACAAGGGACAACATTTTTACACACAGAGTATGGTTTGTGTGTGGGATGAACTTCCAGTGGAAGTGGGGAACGCAGGTACAGACAATTTAAGAGACATTAGATAAGGACATGAACAGCAGAGGTTTGGAGGGATACAGGTCAAGCACAGGCAGGTGGGACTGGTTTAATTTGGGAACATGGTTGGTATGTTTCCATGCTGTACAACTATTAGAGAAGAACTGCAGTTCCAACAGGAAAAGAAAACTTTGAAACTAGGTTAGAAAGTGAGACGAGAATGTAACCGTGTTGAGAAAGAGAAATCCTAACCACCCATGTAAATAATTCAGGACATGATGCAGGAGTCAGCTGCTCTGCTCTGGCAATAACTTTGACTTGAAAGAATTTTTAAAAAATGTCTGAGAAAATATTTCCTCAAAGCACTTTTATTTAGTTGTTTCACAAGAACATAAGACACATGAGCAAGAGTAGCTTATATATAGTTTGCCATTGAATACCACAATGACTAATTTCGGGCTCTGTTTTCCTGCCTGGTCCCTACTGCCCTAGATTCCTTCAAAGACCAAAAAGCTAACTATCCTAGCTTTAACTGGATTCAACGTTGGAGCATGCACAAGCCTCTGCAGTACAGAGTTCCAAAGATCCACAATTCTTCATGTGAAGCAAGTTCTCCTCATCTCAGTTCCAGGGGGTTATGCCAGTAGGAAGTAAAGATTGAAAAAGCATCTCTCAACCATTTCTATTGTGGATAATGTCACTGTATCCTTGAAATCATAACAGCCAAAAAGAGATTATTCAACCCATTGTGCCTGCTAGCCAATTAGTAAGGAAAACACTTGACTAAACTCTCACTTTATCACACTCACCTGCTCTTCTGATACAACCATTTATCTTTTCTCAATTAGATATTTGAACGTACTTTTAAAAATTGAGGACACACTTTATTTTATTATGGGCTGTGAATTAAAATAGAAACAGTTTAAAATCAGTGACTTGCTGAGCTTCAGAATGAACTAATTGTGAGTTGTGCTTACACTGTAGCTTTGTTCAATGAAAGACACATCCCTCCCTGACATGTGATAATGGGAACTGCAGATGCTGGAGAATCCGAGATAACAAAGTGTGGAGCTGGATGAACACAGCAGGTCAAGCAGCATCTCAGGAGCACAAAAGCTGATGTTTCGGGCCTAGACCCTTCATCAAAGAGGGTCTTGGCCCGAAACGTCAGCTTTTGTGCCCCTCTGATGCTGCTTGGCCTGCTCTGTTCATCCAGCTCCACACTTTAATATCCCTCCCTGACATGCTCAGTGCTTTCTATGCTCGGTTCGAGCACAGTACCACCAGCGTGGTAACGCTGCCCTGACAGCCCTAGACACACCTGTTCCCTCTGTCACCGCTTCAGAAGTCAGGTCCGTCTTCCTGGGAGTCAACCCAAGGAAAGCAATAGGCCTGGATGGTGTCTCCTGTCGAGCACTCAGATCCTGTGCAGACCAACTAGCGGAGGTATTCACTGACATCTTCAACCTCTCCCTCCTACAAGCTCCTCTCCCTCCTACAAGCTGTAGTCCCCACATGCTTCAAGAAGACTATCATCCCCCTACCCAAGAAAACACATGCAGTGTACCTTACTGATTACCAGCCCAATAGCTCTGACTTCAATAATCATGATGTGCTTCAAGAGACTGGTCATGGCCCACATCAATTCCAGTCTCCCAACCTGCCTCGATCCCCGACAGTTTGATTACTAACATAACAACAGGTCCACAGAGGATGCCATATCCCTAGCCCTGCACTCATCCCTGTAACATCTGAACAACAAAGACACCTACATCAGACTCCTGCTCGCTGACTACAGCTCCATTTTCAATGCTGTTATCCCTTCCAGACTGATCTCCAAACTTTGTGATCTTGGTCTCTGCTCCACCCTGAGCAACTGGATCCTCAGCTTTCTGACCCATAGACCACAATCAGTGAGGATAGGTACCTGTACCCCCTCCACAATAACCCTCAACACTGGAGCTCCCCCATTGCCCAAGGATGCGTTCTCGGCCCCCTACTGTACTCCCTGTACATGTGACTGTGTTGCCAAATTCCGAATGAACACCATCTACAAGTTCACTGATGATATCACTGTAGTAGGACAGATATTTGACAATGACGTGTGAAGGTACAGAAGGGAGATAGAGGGCTTGGTGACATGGTGCGATGAAAGCAATCTATCTCTCAATGTTGGCAAAACTAAAGAACGCATCATCGACTTCGGAAAGAAAGGAAGGGAACACACCCCCATCTACATGAACCGAACTGAGGTTGAGAGGGTGAAGAGCATCAAGTACCTCGCAGTGACGATAACCAATGACCTGTCCTGGATTTACTTCATAAATTCACAGCAACGTCTCTTGTTCCACAGATGGCATGTTCATAAGGTCCCTCACCTACTCCTACAGCTGCACCACTGAAAGCGTCCTGTCCGGGTGCATAACGGCCTGGTACGGCAACTGCTCTGCCCACGACCATCACAGAAGTGAACCTTCCACCCCTGGACTCATACTTACACAGCTTGCTACCACAGAAACGCGGCCAACATCATCAAGGACCCATCGCACCCTGCACCTACAGCCTCTTCGGTCAGGGAGAAGATACAGAAGTCTGAACACACGCACAATTTGGTTCAGGAACAGCTTCTTTCCGGCCGTTATCACACTGTGGAATTGACTCTCGCCTCAAATAATGCAACCTGCAATGTACCTGTATGCCTAAGTCTTTTTGATCTGTACATCCTTTGCTGGCTGTGATCTGCTCGTAAACAAAACTTTTCACTGTATTTCGGTACATGTGACAATACATCAACCAAGCAGTGGGGCAAGGTGTTTGAGATCCAGTGTCACTGTGGGTACGTGTTCACTGCAAGTTTCACCTAGGCACCAGATTGCTGATTGGTTTTTCAATTAAACCATATTGTGAAGGGAAGGACTCACCAGATTGGCTCTTGGGCAAATGGACAATGAGTGTGAACAATCCAGAGGCAGAAATTCCTCCATGCTGCAAGAGCTATCTCTCTCTCTCTTACTCTGCGCTAATGTGACCAAGAACAAAAAGATAGCTGACTGTGTTCTCCCACTATTGGCTGTAAGATTTTGCCTCTAACTAGTTACTGGAAGATCGAACATTTAATATACGACCCCACTGTATCTTCAGCAAAGAACTTGAACATGAAATCAGGGATCAGAAGCAAAAAGGGCACCTCAGTGAATCTTGTGGAGTGGTGTGATTCAACTGTCATGACCAACATCTTGTCCTTCACCATAACAGCCACCTTTATTTGACTGCGGCTGCGTGCGTCTTTAGAGATTTGAGAAAGGGTTAGAGTCCCAGCCAGTAGAGTTACATGCTGATAATTCAATTTTTGTTTGTGGTTAGGATTGGAAGTACAGACACCTGGCCAGTGTTTTCTGTTAATTTTGAGTTCATCAGATGTGAAAATTAGGGACTTGATTAAATCTTCAAACTTTTAAGAACTCAGAGCAGTATAACTCGAGCAGCGACCAACTTCTGCATTGTGGAAACAAAGCATAGACTGGGTGAGCACTTCGCAGAACATTCGCATTCTGTTTGCAAAACAGACCCTAAGCTTTGAGTTTTCCGCCACTCAAACACACCACCCTGTTCCCCGGCCAACATCTATGTCTCTGGCTCACTACAGTGATCCAGTGAAGCTGAGCACAAGCTGGAAGAACAACACCTCATTTTCTTCTTGGGGACTGTGCAGTCTTCTGAACTTCTGAGTTCAACAACTTTAGGGCTTGAACTCTCCTTATCGAACACACCACCCCCGCCAACACCAGGCCTTGTTATCAAATAGTCTGCTATTACACACCACCCATTGTTAGGCACTAACAGACCCCTTTAACAGCTATTCACCCTCCTAGCTAGATCATTATCCACTCCTTTACCTGTCTAACTGCTCCTCTCTCTTTGGACTCTATCCCCACCTATCATTTATCCTTACCCCCTTCCCCCACACTATCTTCTGCATATAAACTGGCATCCTCCTAGCCACTAGTTATGGAGGGTCACTCAACCTGAAATGTTACCTCTGATTTCTCTTCACAGGTGCTGCCAAACCTGTTGAGCTTTTCCAGCAATTTGTTTTCGTCCTGATCCACAGTTCTTTCGGTTTTTATAACTTAAAAAAGTGTCAAGTGACCAAACAGCTTAAGCAAGAAGTGATAAACAGCGCTAAGTGATCTCATGACCAACGGATCAGATCGAAGCTCTGCAGCCCTGCCACATCCAGTTGTGAATGGTGGTGGACTACTAAACAACTCACTGGAGGAGGTGGCTCCACAAATATCCCCATCCACAATGACGGAAGAGCCCAGCTCATCAGGGCAGCCAGAACTATCAATTGGAGAGACCATCTTGGCCTCTTCCAGATGTCCCCAGCATTACAGATACCAGGCTTCAGCCAATTCAATTCACTCCACATGATATCAAGAAACGATTGAAGGTACTGGATACTCCAAAGGTTATGGGCCCTGACAACATTCTGGGAATAGTGCTGAAGACTTGTGCTCCAGAACTTGCCGCTCCCTGAGCCAAGCTGTTCCAGGGCTGTTATAACACTGATATCTACCTGACGATGTAGAGCATTTTCCCCCTATGCCATGTACATAAAAAGCAGGGCAAATCTAACCTAGCCAATTACCACCCCTTTAGTCTCCACTTGACCATCAGTAACTCAAAAAGTGTCATCAACAGTGCTACCATGCAACACCTGCTCAGTGACACACAGTTTCGGCTCTGCCAGGGCCACTCGGCTCCTGACCTCATTACAGCCTTGGCTCAAACATGGACAAAAGAGCTGAATTCCAGAAGTGAGGCGAGAGTGACAGCCCTTAACATCATGGCTGCATTTGACAGAACATAGCATCAAGGAGCCCTGGCAAAACTGAGATCAATGGGTGTTGGCGGCAAACTCTCCAGGCGTTGGAGTCATACCTGACATATGGGAAGATGGTTGTGATTGTTGGAAATTGGTCACCTCAGCGCCAGGACATCTCTACAGAAGTTCCTCAAGGTTGTGTCCTAGACCCAACCACCTTCAGCTGCTTCAATGGCCTTCTCGCCATCATAAGGTCAGAAGTGGGGATGTTCACTGATAATTGCACAATGTTCAGGACCATTTGTGACTCCTTGGATACTAAGGCTGTCCATGTCCAGATGCAACAAGATCTGGACAATATCCAGCCTTGGGCTGACAAATGCCAGGCAATGACCATCACTAAAAAGAGACAATCTAACTCCTTGACATTCAATGGTGTTACCATCACTAACTCTCCGACTTCATAGAAAGTCATAGAATCCCTACAATATGGAAGCTGGCTATTCCGCCTATTGAGTCCACACTGACCCTCTGAGGAGCTTCTCCCACCAGACCTACTCCATTCCTGGCATTTCTCTTGGCTAATCCACCTACCCTGCACATCCCTGGACACTTTGGGGAATTTACCATGACTATTTCACCTAGCTGCACATCTTTGTGTCTGTGGTAAGAAACCAGAGTACTTAGAGGAAATCCACACAGATACAGGAAGTACATGCAAATTCCACACAGACAGTTGCCTGAGACTGGAATAAATGTGTTTGTTGATGGAGTTCCGGTTGGAATGCCATGCTTCTAGGAATTCTCGTGCGTGTCTGTTTGGCTTGTCCTAGGATGGATGTGTTGTCCCAATCAAAGTGGTGTCCTTCCTCATCTGTATGTAAGGATACTAGTGATAGTGGGTCATGTCGTTTTGTGGCTAGTTGATGTTCATGTATCCTGGTGGCTAGCTTCCTGCCAGTTTGTCCAATGTAGTGTTTGTCACAGTTCTTGCAAGGTAATTTGTAGACGACGTTTGTTTTGCTTGTTGTCTGTATAGGGTCTTTTAAGTTCATTAGTAGCTGTTTTAGTGTGTTGGTGGGTTTGTGGGCTACCCTGATGCCAAGAGGTCCAAGTAGTCTGGCAGTCATTTCGGAAATGTCTTTGACGTAGGGGAGAGTGGTTATGGTTTCTGAGCCCGTTTTGTCTGTTTGTTTGGGTTTATTGCTGAGAAATCGGCGGACTGTGTTCATTGGGTACCCGCTCTTTTTGAATACGCTGTATAGGTGATTTTCTTCTGCTCTGCGTAGTTCCTCTGTGCTGCAGTGTGTGGTGGCTCATTGGAATAATGTTCTAATGCAGCTTCGTTTGTGGGTGTTGGGATGGTTGCTCCTGTAGTTCAGTATTTGGTCCGTATGTGTTGTTTTCCTGTAGACGCTGGTTTGAAGTTCCCCATTGACTGTTCGCTCTACTGTGACATCTAGGAATGGCAGTTTTCCTCCTCTTTTGTGAATGTTATGCCAGTAAAGGGTATTATTGATGGTCTTGAAGGTTTCCTCTAATTTGTTTTGTTTAGTGATGACAAAGGTGTCATCCATGTAGCGGACCCAAAGTTTGGGTTGGATGATTGGCAGAGCTGTTTGTTCGAGTCTCTGCATTACTGCCTCTGCTAAGAACCCTGATATCGGAGATCCCATGGGTGTTCCGTTGGTTTGTCTGTAAGTTTCGTTATTGAAAGTGAAGTGGGTGGTGAGGCATAGGTCCACTAGCTTGATGATGTTGTCCTTGCTGATGAGGCTGGTGGTGTCTGGTGTATGTGTCTTCGGTTCTTCTAATAGTGTCGTCAGTGTTTCTTTGGCCAGGTTGATAACAATAACAATTTCAATAACAAAACCTACAGACAAACCAACGGAACACCCATGGGATCTCCGATATCAGGGTTCTTAGCAGAGGCAGTAATGCAGAGACTCGAACAAACAGCTCTGCCAATCATCCAACCCAAACTTTGGGTCCGCTATGTGGATGACACCTTTGTCATCACTAAACAAAACAAATTAGAGGAAACCTTCAAGACCATCAATAATACCCGCACTGGCATAACATTCACAAAAGAGGTCCCATTTTGATTGGGACAACACATCCATCCTAGGACAAGCCAAACAGAGACATGCACGAGAATTCCTAGAAGCATGGATTTCCAACTGGAATTCCATCAACAAACACATTGACTTGGAGCCCATCTACCACCCTCTGAGAAAAAGAACAGGAAATGACATCACCAACCCAAGGAAACCTAACCAGATAAATAGAAAGCGGGACATAACACCAGCACTTCACCGGAGGCTCACTGATGATGTTACCTAGAATGGTGACGAAACGTCCGAAAACGAACCTTCTAGCTCAGTGAGCAAATTCACATCCAGAACCTCAAACTGAGCCACAAATCTTCTCAAAACTCACTGGAATAAAACCTGGGTCCCTGGTGTGGTGAGGCAGCAGTTCTAACCCACTTTGCCACCATGTCGCTCTGATTATCAACATTCTCAGGGTTACCACAGACTGGAAGCTTAACTCACCACAAACACAGTGGTTACAAGAAGCAGGTCAGAGCCTAGGAGTCAAGGGGCTAGTAACTCACCTCCTTCTCCCGAAAGCCAGTCCACCACCTAGAAGGCACAAGTCAGGATTGTGATGGAACGTACAGCTCCAAAAACACTCAAGACATGCAACATCATCCAGGACTAAACAGCCCACCTGGTTGGCACCCCATCCATCAACTTTAACATTCACCACTGACACACAGTGATATCAGTGTGTGCCATCAACAAAATGCATTGCAACAACTCACTAAGGCTCCTTAAGACAGCACCTTCCAAACCTGTGACCATTTCTATCCAGAAAGACAATGACAGCAGGCACATGGGAACAACGCCATCTGCAAGTCCCCTTACAAGCTACTCACCAACCTGGCTTGGAAATTTACTGTTATGTTTTCACTATTGTTAGGTTAAAATCATTGAACTTCCTTCCTAAAAACATATCTACAGTCCAAGGACTGCAGTGAGTCAACACCACGTCACGACCAGCTTCTCAAGGTTAATCAGAGATTGGTAATAAATACTGAGCTGGATGGCAATATCCATATCCCACGAATGAATAAGTAAAAAAAAGGAGACCTTAGCCTATAATTTTTAGCTTACAAGTACTACGAGAGGGGTCTTCTGTCTGTGCTGCCACTTTTCAAGACTGATGTTAAACAGAGACCTGTCTGAGTTCCCAGGTGGATATAAAGATCCCACTGTCTTCCTAGTGTCCTGTGCAATTTGTTTCTCTCAAATATTTCTAAACGCAGAACCAGCCTATGAAGTAATGTTTCCCCCCCAGTGGCCCACATTTTAAGGTTATGCCCTCTTAATCTCATTTTAGTGTCAACTCTGTTTTCCTGCCCACTTTCTGTAATCCTTCATCTGTTGCTAATTGAAAGAAATCTCTCTCTTCTCCTTCAATTTATTCAATGTCCCAGCATCCCTGAGCTCTGGGGTAGTGAATTCCACAGATTCATGACCCTTTGAGAGAGGTAATTTCTCATCTGTTTAATCCTCATCTAAATCAACTACCCCCTGTCCTAAAACTTATGACCAAAACTCAAGAGTACCAGCCTAAGGTGCTTGCTCTCTCTTCATAAGATAAACCCCCTGATCTCTTGAATCAACTGAACGAACTTCATCTGAACTGTTCCCAATGCAATGACATACCTCCTCAAGTAAGGGACCAAAACTGTATGCAATACTCTAATGCCTTGTACAGTTGCAGCAACACTCCCCTATTTTTATACTCTATTCCTTCACCAATAAATGCTAAAATCTCATTTGTCTATCTTATTACCTGACATACAAGTTTTCTACAATTCAAGCACCAGGGAACACAGATCCGTCTACACCGAAGCACTCTGATGTTTCTATTTAGATTATAAGATTTCTATTCTTCCAACCAAAATGGATAACCTCACACTTATCCACGTTAAACTCCAAATAAATGGGTTTGCCAACTATTTTTAAATTTAGTTCAACTTTTATAAGAACAGAGGTTAAGTTTTTAAAAACCAAATTCACAAAAATGACTTTTTTTCCCCCCTCAGCCCAAGGCCTCACTACCGAACCAGAGCAAGAACACAGGGTCACTTAGACTGGGGGAAATCAGGCACTTCAAGTGGGGAAAGCAGCTGATCTGGTATCTCAGGAGATGGCTGATTACTTGGTGCAGATCCTGTGCTAGCTTGCAGAGGGAGAGAAAGGCATTCTCATTTGAGGTGAAAGACATAGGTTGTGGACGAAGGGCTGGTCAGTTCCAGGGGTTGGGTCTGGAGCAGCTGAGATTGGGTTCAGAGTGGGGCAAGGGTGTTGTGGGACAAAAGTATTGGGTTCTGTGGAGGTGTCCCATTAGGGTCTTGGGGGGGGGGGGGGGGGGGGACACATGTAGTTCAGGGTAATTGGGGATGGGGATTAAATTCTGGCCTAGGCAGCAAAATCCTCATCCCATTAAAGAATTCAGAAAAAAAAGCTGAATGGGAGAGAATCTCATGGAGCCATTCTTTGAAACTTCAGAGGATAGAGACCTAATTTACTCAATCTGGGGTGAGCTGAATTAGGTCCTGAAGAAGGGTAATACCCAAAACATCGATGTCTCCTATTCTCCAGAAGCTGCCTATTTCAATCTCTGTCTGGAGATGACAAGTCCTCAATAGATGAGAAATATGAGCAGCTTTAGACCAAACAGCCCATCACACCTGCCCCATCATGACAGGATTTGAAATGCAAGATCACTCTCCTGCCCACTCCTTGTAGCCCTTGTTTCCACAAGAGACCCAAACATCAGCCCAAATCAGCCTTAAACATATTAAATGACAGAGACTCTGCAATCCTTTGTCCCAAAAGATTGTAAAGAGTACTCAAAGAAATTTTCAGGTGGCATGGTGGTTCGTGTTGCAGCCTCTCAGCATCAGGGACCTTGTTTTGATTCTACTCTTGGTGATTGTCCATGTGGTGTTTGCACATTCTCCCCATGTAGAGTGAGTTTCCTGTATCCTCCCACAGTCCTAAGATGTCCAGGTAGGTGGAATGGCCATGCTAAATTGCCCTGCAGTGTCCAGGAATGTGCAGGCCAGACGGATAAGCTGTGGGAAATGCAGAGTTACAAGGATAAGGTGGGGGAACAGGTCTGAGTGGAATGCTCTTCAGAGGAACCATGTGAACAATTGCAATTCAGATGGACTGAATGGCCTCTTTCCACACTTTGGGGATCCTACACAGTTCATCCTCTCAGTCCTTAATGAGCGGCCCTTTACCCCGAAAAGCAGTCCCATGTTCTAGTTCCTCTTCCAAGGAAATCTCTTTTACTGTCAAGCCCATCCATAATGGAGGAGTCAATGGTCTAGTGGTATTATCATTGGACTGTAGACAGATGTAACAGATCCCTTTCAATCCTCGCTGAACACCATCACACTGTGAACAGGTGGTAGCACTGCAGTTCAGATTAATGGTTAAATCAACAATATTTCCATTAAATGAACCTCCCTGAGGAAGTGGTGGATGTGGGCACAATTACAATGTTTAAAAGACACTTAGATGGATACATGAGTACGAAAGGTTTGGAGAGATATGGGTCAGAAGCAGGAAGGTAGGCCCTGTTTGGGATTATGTTCGGCATGGACTGGTTGAACTATAGGGTCTATTTCTGTGCTGTATGACTACGAAATGTGTTAGGTGGTCACACCTGAGGATGTTGACTAACTCTGCTGTATCTGTCCTGGGAGTGTTTGATTTTGTCACTATATAGGCTGAAAATTTCTCCATTGAATGTGTTTGATATTCATTACATTAAAACTAAAGTACAACTCTTGATGTGGGCTCGTTTCGAAATTACAAAATTGACAGGATCAGTCATAATAAACACACTGCAAATCTTAGCATGCCTCTTTCATTAGGTAACATTGACATAGCATAGTACAGGAGATCTGATGACATTGTGGTGATGCTCTGGAAAGAGAATGTTTAGATTTATTCAGATTCCAGCATCATCAGCACCAAAAGGACAAGGAGCTGAAAATACTCAGTAGCTCAGGTTGCATGCATAGATATGACAGCAGAGCCAGCCTTCAGGGCAATGATATTTCATTGTTTCATCCAACTCTAAAATGTCTATTATATACTTTGGTTTTGTATTAATTAGATTGCAATATTGTACTTGTGGAAAATCTTAATCATTGATAGCAAAGCAAGATGTAAAAAGTGAACAGGAAGAACAAATGAGTCTGTCATTAAACAGAACATCTCAGCATTCTGAAGTTAATTTTATGGGTAAAAGCAGTAGCCATTTTGTGCAAAGGAGAAACACAGGACCTAGGTCAGGAATAGACTCTGCAGCCTTTCTGGCAACACCCGCCCCGCCCCCAACACCAGCAAACAAAATGCAAAAACCCAACCAACGTGATGAATGGCCAGTCAATCTGTTTTTGATGGTTTTGGCTGAAAGAGGAAATGTTAGCATCAGGAGAACTCCTTGGCGCAGTTGTTTGTTTGCTGAACTGGCTGTTTCATGGTGTGCAGACGTTTTGTTACCATTCTAGGCAACATCATCACTTCTGGTTGTTTTTCAGCAGTGGTCAGACTGGGAATGACAAGACCCACCACACCAGAGAATCATTTAATTCGGAATGGAGCAGAACACCAATGCTTCGATTAGGGGTCGTACTGATGATGTTGCCTAGAATGGTAATGAAATGTCTACACACCAAAGATCAACCGACTCAGCGAGCTCACAAACAACTGTTTCGACAACCTGAGCTACTTTTGCTTAGACCTTGGGAATTCCTTGGTCTTCTTTCAATAGTGCCATAGGACTTCAGAAGCTCAGTTTAACATCCAAAAGACTGAAACTTTGACAGTGCAGCTTATTCCTTTTACACCGAACATTAGCTTGTATGGTTAAACCCATGGATTTGGGCTTCAATCTTGAAGTTCACAGATGAGTATGTTAACATCTGACGTAAGCAGGTACTCCATACCCATCACCTGAATAAACTTTCCACTTCAGGAAAATTAATCATTTCAGTAAGGTCCCTCAGCTTAGATCATCTTAAATTTAAAGTATTCTGAAACTGCTTTAAGACTCAAATTTATATAGCACTTCAACAGTAGGCATAATCCTGACTTCACTGATTGAGGACATTTCATTTCTGTTGTCTACCAATGTTGAATTCTGGAGTCAACTTGGTAGTACTGAAGATTGAAAGCAGAACAAAAACCTATATTCCTTACACCTATATTATCCACAGAAATTACCTTCATTCCAGCATCCTGAGCTGGGTTTAAAACTTGCAATGATGCACAATATTTTAATCAATTCCAAAGTCCTCAATGAATATAAGGAAGGGAATGCATGCCAACACTTAATTTCAAAATGGGTGTACTTCAAAGGAGTTGTTTCAGACATTGTAGAAACTGCAGGTGGCGAATCTGAGATGACAAGGTGTACAGCTGGATGAACACAGCAGGCCAAGTACTACAAAGGGCTTGCTTTTGAATGGTTTTGCGGGGAGATTTTGTGCTACAATGCTGAGTTTCATAGGAAAACAAACATAATCACCAATCTGACTGTTAAAATACAAGAAATAATTGCCATAAACCTGACTGAATAAAAATAAAATCCAATTTATTCAGTCATTGTAAGTCAAGGAACCCAATATGAATCCATATCCAATCTCTTTGTGAGAACATGGGTCCCACATTACACAAATTCATTCAGAGCCAAAGAAACACAATCAAGAAAACAGCAGCCTCTTTGATATACATATATATATTTTTCTTGTACAAAGTTACATTCTGAACCGCAAAGGTTCATTAATAATAGGTAATAAATACTGAAATGGCTACACTGGAATATGAGCTATTGAGCTCACCATAATGAAGCCTTGGGTTTCAACAGAGAGCAATTCAACGCCGGAGCATTCAGTTTTCAAATTATAGAGCAATTAAAATACAAGATAAAGTGTCTAAAGAGGTCAACTTACAAAAAAGAATACAGACCATAAAATTTGAATTTTTTTTAAAATATGCTTCGAGAGACAATGTTTCTTTCTCAACAAAATTGTCAATATAATGAAAGCATTTCTGTTAGAGAAAAGAAGACATTTTAGTAGTGTGTATAAAATGATTCTGAGGTGCAGCGCAGGTTGTTGACTTTCCCTGTCAAGTGTGTCCAGAGTTTTCTACAATAAATTGCAAGAAAGAAAACTGACCTGAACTGGATGCTAGTCCTCTAAACACCACAAGGCTCTAAAACAAGACTGTCTGATTGACTGGCTCTCTTTCTCTCTCGACTAATCAACTGACACGAGTGCTACTCCAGGTAAATGTCCTTTGGTGACCGTGATAACACCCACACAGAAATAAATAGCTTTCTTTAGATTCATTGCAAATACAAATTAGTTCTTTAGAATAGTGTTAGCAAAATAACCCTCAAGAACTAACACCTGTTGTTTTACTAAGGCAGCCTATGTTCATTGAAGTGAAGTGACTATGCTCAGCAAGCGCTGTCTTTTAACAGTAGGAAGACCCTGTAGAAAGGACAAGAACAGGACAGCAGCTCAGAGATACTTATCTCCTGCTGTTTGTACTCCACCATGCAAACCGAGGAACCATGGTGAAGAACTGCTCAAACACAATGCATGAAGAAATTGAAACAAAAATAAACCAAATTAAAACAACATGCAAGGATTTTTGTGTACACAGTCAGTCTGTCATGAAGTTGTGCCTTCAGTCATCGTTGAACATGACTTGCCACACGATTAAGTGACTTCTCTCTGCTTTGGCCAGTGAAGGCTGAATCTGTAACGTCTCCCTGAGCTCCTCCGTTTCTTCACTCTCATCACCTAAAAGGGAACATCACATTTCAGACAACACTTGCTACAATCTATGAAGCTAATCAGAAGGTACCATAGAAGGTACCACAGAAGCCAGTCAACTGGCTCATTTTTCCTGTTCCAGTTCTTTGAAAAAAAACTATTAATTAGTGCCACCTCACTCTTGCAGCTTTTCCCCAAAGTCACTGTGAATTTTGCTCTTTCACGTACTAATCCAACTTTCTGTTTCTATCATTTTGGACAGTGTTTCAGATCAGAAACACTTGCTGCATACGCCTCATTGCTTTTTGTTATAAACCGAGAATACAAATATTAATCTGGAACCCATCTAAAGTGCAATCACTCAGAAATACAACAGCCCACTCACCAAAAGAACTCAAGAACACAGTTTAGATTGCCCGAGTGGTTACTATATTACATTGGACAGAAGTTGTGGGGTTTACATGGAACATACAGCATAGAAACAGGCCATTTGGCCCAATTAGGGAATGCCCCTCAAAGGTGGCAGCAAATTGATATTTCACAACCATACAGAAGGAATTCACACTTCATAATCAGTCCAGGGGAAAAAGAGAAGGCTTTCCTGCAGTGCTGCCTATCATCAAACCTTTGATACAACACAGAGTGACAGGTTCAGGTAGTGCAGCATATCAAGGAAGAATTGAAGAGCCTGACCAGTTCACCTTTCATGGATACCTACACTCTACTAGTCTATTTCTGGACATCAGGCAATAGTTACAAACATACAAATTAATAAGAGTAGGCCTTTTGGCCTGTCTAATCTACTACACCATGCAATAAGACCACGGGTTGATCTGATTGTGGCCTCAACTTCACATTCTTGCCTACCCCGATAACCACAGATTCCTCACTAGTCAGAATCAATACATTTTCACCCGGATAATATTAAAGATTCCCACCTCCATCGAGAATTTCAAAGACACATATGCCTCAGATAAAATTCTCAACAGTTCCATCTTAAAGGAGGGTAGCCCTTATTTCTGAACTGTATCTCATAGTACTAGACATTTCCTCAAGAGGAAACATCCTTTAGCATCCTCACTGTCAAGTTCTTACAGTTTCTTGTGCTTTTTTTGCTACTTTTATGTCCAATCATATTGCTTCTTGAAAAAAATGCCAGTTGTTATTTCAATTCCCTTGCTGAAAGGCATCCAAGGTAGCAATCAGAGAAAGATATCAGTTTTGAGGCAGGCTTGCATGCAGCTGTAGTTTTAAAACAACGTTCCAGAGTCAACCTTCAATCCATTCACTATTTCAGGTTTTGATTAGATTAGATTCCCTACAGTGTGGAAACAGGCCCTTTGGCCCAACAAGTTCATACTGCCCTTTGGAGCATCCCACCCAGACCCATTCCCCTATAACCCACACACCTCTGAACATTACGGGCAATTTAGTATGGACAATCCACCTAGCCCACACATCTTTGGACTCTGGGAGGAAATTTCTCTACTGTCCCCCCTCAGACTTCGTACAGTACTTCCTAATGCAAAAAGATCCCTTTCATTTATCTCCTTTCATGGCTGTAAGGTTGCTTGAACCATTTCTAAACTCAGCCCCGTAGGAGAATTCAGGTCTCGACATCACATGGACTGGAATTGTGAAAGCCAGAGTGGGAAAGAATGAATATTTGGATGTGGTTAATACAGAACATACATTTGAAAAAGAAAATGATATCAAAACTTAATAATTTTGAAGTTAAGACCATAGGAAATAGGAACAAGAGGACAACATGTGGCACCTTGAACCTTCTGCAGGATCATGGTCAATCCGACATTCCTGCCCTTTCCCTGATGTCTACCTTGAGAGTTGGTAACTAGGTACATGCTGCCATGGAAATGTATGACTTCAATAAGACCATAAGGCATAGGAGTGGAAGTAAGGTCCTTCGGCCCATTGAGTCCACTCCGCCATTTAAATCATGGCTGATGGGCATTTCAACTCCATTTCCCTGCACTCTCCCTGTAGCCCTTGATTCCTTGTGAGATCAAGAATTTATCAATCTCCGCCTTGAAGAAATTTAATGTCCCGGCCTCCACTGCGGTCCGCGGCAATGAATTCCACAGGCCCACCACTCTCTGGCTGAAGAAACGTCTCCTCATTTCAGTTTTAAATTTACCCCCTCTAATTCTAAGGCTGTGCCCACAGGTCCTAGTCTCCCCACATAACGGAAACAACTTCCCAGCATCCACCCTTGCTAAGCCATACATTATCTTGTAAGTTTCTATTAGATCTCCCCTCAACCTTCTAAACTCTTATGAATACAATCCCAGGATCCTCAGCCGTTCATCATACGTTAAACCTACCAGTCCAGGGATCATCTGTGAGAATCTCCGCTGGACACACTCCAGTGCCAGTAAGTCCTTCCTGAGGTTTGGGGCCCAAAATTGGACACAGTATTCTAAATGGGGCCTAACTAGAGCTTTATAAAGCCTCAGAAGCACATCGTTGCTCTTATATTCCAACCCTCTTGAGATAAACGACAACATTACATTCGCTTTCTTAATCACGGACTCTACCTGCAAGTTAACCTTTAGAGAATCCTGAGCCAACACTCCCAGATCTCTTTGTACTTCTGCTTTATGAATTTTCTCAGCGTTTAGAAAATAGTCCATGCCTGTGTTCTTTTTTCCAAAGTGCAAGACCTTGCATTTGCTCACGTTGAATTTCATCAGCCATTTCCTGGACTACCCTGCTAAACAGTCTACATCTTTCTGCAGCCTCCCCACCTCCTCAGTACTACCTGTCTGTCCACTATCTTCCTATCATCGGTAAACTTCGCCAGAATGCCCCCACTCGCTTCATCCAGATTATTAATATATTAAGTGAACAGCAGCAGCCCCAACCATGTACCCTGTGGGTTTCCTTGGTCTAACCTACTTGTTACCTGTTCAAAGAATTCTAACAGGTTTGTCAGGTACGACCTCCCCTTACTAAATCCATGCTGACTTGGTCTAACCCAACCCTGCACTTCCAAGAATTTAGAAATCTCATCCTTAACAGGAGAATAGGGGAATGTCAGACCTCTAATAGACCGTAGGGCTGTAGTCCAACTTGTGGGTGGTTCGATGTTTTTCTATGGTTAGCTGTTCTTTTCAAGGGTGGCACTGAGTTTCATAACAATGACAGATTATGCAGCAGGCTCATCATTCAGATCCACCAGCCAGATAGTTATCTGAAGTGAGTCCCACATACTATCAGCAGATGAGATGTGATGGAGACCTGCATTCACACTCAGCAATCCCCCTGACTGGGGAAGAGGGAAAAGAATATAGAATGGAAAATTAAAAAGAGAACATCTCTGTTTTAGAACAGTACAAAGAAAAGAAAGGATGGTCAAAAATCTAAGAAAAATCCTAAAACATGGTACACTTCCCTTAATGAACTTCACATTTATGTGAAGCAGTAAATAAGAAATATCCTCACCCATTCTGAAGTCAATGTAGCCCTCACCACCACTCATAACCAGCACTGATCTCACTGACTGCTGGCTGGATCCATCAGATGCAGAAGCTCCTGATTTTTCTAACGAGTGCTCAACATCACCATATGGTATACCTGGAGAATGACCAAACAGCAAAATAAAAGTTTAAATACTTCAGCCAGCTAAGATCATTTTACTTTTCAAGTAACACATTCATCCTATAGTGTCCTTTTCAACGTCACAACCATGAGCTGGAAGGCAGTGGCAACCAGAACTGTGGTTCAATCCTGGGCAACTTATTGTAGCGATGTCTCATCAGATATATCTCCCTTGAAAGATGGAGTACTTTACTGTAACAAAGGACATAACATGCACACTTGCAACTTGAGTTCAAGGATTGTGGCACATTTAATAACAGCCTGGAGTTACAGTACAGACCCTCCCAGCAGAAAATACTCTCAACTGCAAACAATGGACTGACTGCATTAAACAAACAATGTGGTCACAATTCACTTGCAATATCAATAGAAATCTATTCAGTTCGCAACAACGGAGGTTAAAAACTGTCCTCCTGTTTTGCGATACACTTTGAATCAAAATATTCTGAGCTGGGAAAGACAACTCTCAAAAACTCTCAAGCAGTCACTGGCTGGAATTTGTGGGAGCGGAAAAGAATGAATTGTTGGATGTGGTTAATGCAGAACATACATTTAAGAAAGAAAATGATATCAAAACTTAATAAACTTGAAGTTGACTAAAAGAAATATGAACAGCAGAAGGGCCCCTTGAGCCTTCAGCAGGATCACAGCTGATCTGATATACCTCTCGTCCACTTTCCTGCCCTTTCCCCTGTGAACATCGATTCCCCGACTGATCAGGAATCTATCCATCTCAGTCTTAAATATAGACAAGGACTCTGCCCCCAGAGCTCTCTGTGGCAAGGAGTTTCAAAGACACTCAACCCTCAGAACTCCAGTGAGCAGTTCCAAACTGTTTAACCCTTGCTCATAAGGCAATCACTCCATACTGGGGATCATCCTAGTTAACATTCTTTGAAATGCCTTTCTGTAAAATTTGTATCTCTCTCACTACTTGCCTTTCCACCTATTTCTGTATCATCTGCAAATGTGGCCACAGTTCATATGCTTCTTCTCTCCAAGTCATTAATAAATATCTTTAACAGTTGTGCTCCTAGAACTGATTCCTGTGGAATTCCATTGGTTACATGTTGCCAATTTGAAAGAGAAGCCCTTATCGCCACTTCATGTTTTATGCCCATCAGCCAATTCACTATCCATGCCAATATATTTCCTTCAACACCATGGACTCTTATTTCACGAATTTTTCTGAGCTGTCTTGTCAAACACCTTATGGAAGTCCAAATATAACATCTACTGGTTTCTTTCTACCCAATCTGGATGAAATCTCCTCAGAACGCTCAAATTATTCAAACATGCTTTCCCTCTCACGAAGGCATACCGACTCTGCTTGATGAGATTACGACTTTTCAAATGTTCTGCTATTACTTCCCTAATAATTAATTCCAACATTTTTCCAAACAATAGAAGTTAGTTTAATCAGCTTTAGTTACCTGTTTTTGCCTTCATCCCTTTTCAAGTAGGGGTAACACATTGGCAATTTTCTAACCCTCTAGTACTTCTCCAGAATGCAGATGTTTCAGAAAATTTAAACCAATGCATTCAATATCTCTGTAGCTATTTTTGCAAGCCTGCAGGGCCAATGGACTCACCTGCATTTAGCCCCATTAGTCTGTCTAATACTACTTCTGCAGTGATGGCAATGGTACTTAATTCCTCCCTTGTATTCTTTCATATTAGCAGGATGTTTGAAGCATCTTCCACAATGAAGTTAGCTTGGTTCAGTTGTGAGCACAATCATTATACCCATTCTAGGTCATAAGCACAAAATCTTGGCTGAAATTTTAGGCATAGTGAGAGTTATGAATTGTTGGAAGTGCAACTTTTCAGACAGACAGCAAACCAACGCCCACCCTGATAGCTTCAATAGCATTGGTGAATACAAAAAAAATCAGGATATATTGTGACGGCCCTGATGGGAGGAGTGCCCTAGTAATCCAGCCCCACCATTCCACCAGCCTTGCTGGAAATGTAAATGTTTGAATCAACAAAATGGTCAATTTGTCCCTCTTCCATACCACAATCAACAGTAAGATAGATGTCCACCAGGTTTCTTCTATGATCTCAAAAATAACTAAATTTACCATAAAAGACTTATTCTTCCTCTTAAAAAAGTGGCAGAAATGGTTAGTAACTAAGTTACTATTAAGAAATAAACTATACCACCTCAAAACAAAGCGCACACATTCATGACTCTGTAAAAGTAGACGAGAAAGGAATGACACCCATCAATCAATGGTACGAATTTCAAAAATGTAATTGGTTGGCTTCTCACAATTCTTTTGATTTCCTATCATTGTGTTCAGATTACTGACCGTTGCAGAACGATGGAAGATTCTCAGGCCAGACTTCAGATTTAGACAAGAGACAGTTAGCAGCCTTAACGCTTAAACATTATCAGGATTCACAATTATTTAATAGTGTTACAGCTAGTTTTACATTGCCTCTTACTGACAGAGAGAGATGGAGAGGGCTCTGCTTTTCCCTGCAAGCTTCTCCAACTGTCCATATTTGGGTCTGTGAAAACACACAGTAACTTCAGTGCAGAGGTGGCGCGAGACAATGAACAGCACATATGCTATGGCTTCTGTCAATCTGCTTGTCCATCAACTGAGGGCTATAATATCCATCTTTCACCTCTCACTTTATTTGACACTCTTTCCCAAAATTATTTGCTTTTCCAGAAAACAGCAGATAATACAGTTTTCTTAGAAATTAGAAGTCAAAATGTCAAAGATAAATCTCTTCAATGCCAGTAATGTGCAAAAGTCACATGACCAGGACAAAACCTGTAATTGCAAAGCAGTTAGTCACATTCTGCAGATGTGAAAGAAAAGTCTTCTCCTTAATCAAGTGAATTTTATTTCATAAAGAAATTAGATTTGCCTATCACTATGTCTCTGAGTGTAAATCACATCTGAGATTCAGTAAAGAACCCGGTTTAGGAACCATGCCTCCAGCGTGAAGGCTGCCTGTACATTGCTCACCTGGAACTGCAACAAAGAATTTCACAGCATCCCGGTGTCCATGGAAGCACAACTGAGCATGTGCCATAGAACAGTAAGGTATAAACGTGCCAGGAGTGATCTTGTCACTATTTTCATCTCCGTAAACACGGATGACATTTCCAGGACGGTTTCCAGATCCCTCTGATGCCTTATTGGCTGGAGAAAAAAGATAAGAAAGCAGTAAATGACAATGAGGTTAGTGGAAGATGTACAAGATTTCTGGGGATAAAAGAATCATTACATATATTTTCAGAAAAATAAACAGCCACTAGCATGGCAGTGTTGGCTGAAGCTTAAGCAAAATGAAGAAGTGTTAAATTAAAAACAGCTACTTTATGAAGAAAGTGCCAGTTCAAGAAAGATCTGAGGAAAAATTAAACCAATAAAGCATGCTTGGTTTTGTCTATGGTAGGAGGACATTGGTAATGGAGTATGCTTAATGCCAAGCTACCTCTTCTCTCCTGTCAATGAGAGCTCTGAAGATCCTGGCCTGTAGCACTGAGCAAATTGCATCTACTGCATTATTTACAGAAAATGTGACTGGTTTCAGAGGAACAGGGTTTAATCATGGAGGTAGCAAAACTTTACAAAAATGCATGGTGACATTTTCTTACATAAACTGTTCACTAACTTTAGCTTTGTAGATCTATTTTACGCAAAGTGAAGTTTTAAATTTTTAGTTAAGTACAATAATAGGTTTTCCTCTCGAGACTCCATGAACAGTGGTCAACTGTATTGGAGTCAATGAACAGGTGAACTTCAACGTTGTCTCCGGAAAGGGATAAGACCTTTAGTGACGCTCCTATCCTAGCTGTAAGTACTAACTCATAGATTACTGGTATCTACTATTATATGAAAAACCTCACAAAGTGTGAACACAAACAGTGGAAAGAACTCAAACACATTCACATTAAGCATCCAATTTGCTCTTAAGAGCAAACCAAGAGTCTCCCTGTGCAAACTAATCTATGAACTTTCAATCTATTAACTGGTTAACCTGTATGAAATATGCAAAGTTCTACAACATTAACTCTCATCCTGACCTGTTGGATTCTATATTTGAAATAAATACTGCTGATAGTGTTGCACAGAAGACTCAGTGTTCTGCTAGAATTCAACTTTAATCCAAGTAAAACTGTTCTGTATTTTCAGGGCAACATACACCATTACTAAGAAAGGAAACTTTTCTTTGTAGATTAGCCAAATAAAAAGCTTCCAGAAATTAGCCCACAGCGCAGGGAGTCAGTGCCTGCTGCATTAGGAAATTTTTTAAATATCTTTAATTGGTATTCCTGCAGTACCCTCCCAACTCCTTCAGACTACCATGCTGTAAATTCATTACTCTACCTTCCTGTGATGAATGTATATTCTTCACACAGAAACTTTCAAACAGGAAAAGTCTGAGATTATGCCTGGATTCAGAACAAGGCCCCGGGCAGCAAATACTGAAGAATGCTGGTCCACCTTAAGATCTCAATTCTAGTGACTCATCAAGAACTTGTCAACAGTAGGAATCTGATTTCCAAATATTAAAATAATGCCCCATTTGATATCCATTTCCAACACAGACACATTAGCACTTGAGATGACCACACATATGAGACAGCAGCTCCTATTCAACTATTCCTTATCAAGTTTACAATTGTGTGCAAGGTGAGACTATTCAAGCTACAAACACCCAACTTTAATTTAATTAATCACGTAACTTGGGTTATATGGCCTCAATAGATGAAAAGTTAATTTGATTTTTATTCCCAAAAGAAATAAACTAGCCCAATACTTCCCTAACTTTTAACAAAAGGCTGAACATTAGACACATTCTCCATACCTATGCCACATGGGT
The DNA here is from genome assembly GCF_030684315.1 of Stegostoma tigrinum. Taxonomy (NCBI): domain Eukaryota; kingdom Metazoa; phylum Chordata; class Chondrichthyes; order Orectolobiformes; family Stegostomatidae; genus Stegostoma; species Stegostoma tigrinum. The sequence goes on along the minus strand of NC_081375.1, from coordinate 6,383,073 downwards.
ATTTTTTAAAATTAGTAAATGGTACAGAATCATAGGTAAAGAAATAAAACACAGGCAGCAGTGTATGCACAGCTTCAGTGAGAAGACATGGAAACGATGGCCCTCAAGACAAAATAAAAGGTCCGTCAGAGTTGAGGAGTAGAACACTGAGTACTTAGCCTATTGTGACCATTCAGCAAACATACAAATTGCTGCAATGCAGTGACCAGCGCCAGGGTAACATTTAGACAAGAGAAAGAGAAACAAAAAATAAAGGAGGGCAAACGTTATAAATAAAAGGTGGATATAAACTGCCTTGACTGGCTTAAGCAGCCCGAAAGATAAAGATTCTGATGGTTAGATCTGCACTTACCCCTCAGACCCAGTAACCGTCCCTGGTGGAGAACTACAGCTATAGTGAGAAGAAGTGGCAAAAGGGGGGAGTGGACAAGTGTGACAGTAGAGGAAAAGGATTAATAAGAACCTACCAGTTGTATCTCAAACCTGTACTTTCTTTTAAAATGTACAGACAGTGCTAGAACAAAACTGTTATTTGTCATCATAAAAAAAACTTTCGCAGCAGTTGGAATCACAGCACTTGGAAATAAAACAAAAGGAGATTCTTTACAATAATAATTCTGGTTGATCTGCATTGAAGCTGCATTGTGTGATACATCTCTACTGACTACAGTTTGTGATAGCCCTAAACGTAACTGGATATGCACGGTTAAGACAGTGCAACACTAGTTCACCAATAGGCAACAATGTCAGTTTTGTTCAAATCTAAAAGACCGTGGCCACTACACAATCTTTACCCAACCACTTCACTGCTATGGAATGGCTGCACAGTCTATCTGAAAATGTAACACTGGCACTAAAATTTCAACCTCATTCAATTTTATGGACACGTTCTCAGGGTAGAAGACTGGGAGAAAGCTGCATACTTGTCCATTGCTTTTGAAATCAAACATCACTTCTTTGTGACAAATGTAATAAAAAATGTTGGACAAAGTCAGCAGGTCTGGCAGCATCTATGGACGTAGAAACAGAATTAAATTTAAACAATACTCTTCATCAAAACACAGTACTTAGAAATGAAGTAACTTTAAGCAAACAGAGAAAGAATGAAAAAGGTTAGAGAGAGATGAATTATAGAAGTTACAGCACACTGGGAGGCACACTTTGTCTCATCGTATCTGTGCTGGTTTGTCACAAGGACAACTTATTTAGTCCACTCTCTCACTCATTCCCTGTAAGCTTGCAATTTTTCTTTCTTCAGGTGCTTCTCCAATTCTCTTCTGAAAACCACAACTGAATCCACTTTCAGCACACTTTGCATTCTAGATTCTAAATCTTTGCCTAAAACAAAATAAAATAAAATTTCTGAGGAAGAGTCCCAACCCAAAATATCAACTTTCCTGCTCCTTTGATGCTGCCTGGTCTTAGAATCACAAAATCCATACACTGCGGAAACAAGCCCTTCGGCCCAACAAGTCAACACTGACCCGTGGAGCATCTCACCCAGGCCCATCGCCCTATAATCCACCTAACCTACACATCCCTGAACACTAGGGGAAATATAGCATGGCGAATCCGCCTAACCTGCACATCTTTGGACTATGGGAGGAAACCGGAGCACCTGGCAATATCTTGTATCTGACAATCAGAGCCCAATGGGTGGGGGTTCAGAAAAAAGGGCACTTTGCCTCCTAATAAATGGAAAGGAAAGAATCCAAGTGGAATTCTCTTACTGGGAGGCATACTGTGAGCATGATACCTGGGAGCAGAGACACTGCCCAAACAAGACCTATACTCACCAGGAGAGATTAATCAGTGATGCTAGCTGATTAATAGTAAATGGACAATCTCAGGTAAAATTTTAAACACTTCAAGTTAGAGTCCAGGGTTAAAACAGAAGAGAAACATTACATAAGTCTTCATCATTCAATCGCAGATAAACTCCACCCACCAATGGGTTTGCATTTAAGACATGCGTTGTGAAGGGACCACAAGAACAACACTACCCAGCAATTATTTTGGTCACACCCAGAGGAGTAAGATTTAGAAGGGACCCAAAGGGCAACTTTATCACACAGAGGGTGGTGCATGTATGTAACAAGCTGCCAGAGGAAGAGGAGGAGGCTGGAGCAATAACCTTTTAAAAAAAACATCGGGATGGGTGTATGGTTAGAAGGGGTTTAGAGTGATATGGGCCAAATGCTGGTAAGTGGGACTAGATTAATTTAGGATATCTGTTGGGCATGGATGAGTTGGACTGAAGGGTCTGTTTCTGAGCCGTACATCTCTAGCATCCAACATGACAGGCGAGTTTAAACTGAAGAATAATATTATGCTGGATCTGACAGAGGTGTAGAAGCAGTGTGGCTAACCATTCAACACTAACTTTGTGTCCTTTCCACTGCAAAGGAGAGTGACAACATCAGATGTTAACACATCTTAGAAGGACTGGGGCAGAGCCTCATCCATGAGCAGACAAGTCATATCTCATACAAAAATTTTCTTTGCCACACTTTGTTCTCAAACCATACTCTGCACCCCATCCCCATCTTCCCAGCCCCATGAAAGGGATTACAACTGGAGGAAACAAGGTTTGACATTTGTTTCCACGAGTTTCATTTGCAGAGTGCACTGACATTTTAGGCTGATGACTGGAATTTATCACAGAAATCACTATTAAAGCTTTCTAGTTTTTAAGAGAAGTTGTCTTTTTGATATAAACATTCTGAAATTATAATTTGGAGTTGAGCACTGAAAAAGTATTATACTGCTCTGAATGCACACTAAGTGTATGTGTCCAAACTGGAGTGTTTACATGCTTTCAATTTCCCCGAGACCTTTTAGTACTACAAATAGGAGTTTTATACACGATCTAAAACACAACAATATTCTAATATCAAGACCCAAACCTACGTCACCAGCAGCAGTTTGTACGATCCGAAGGATTCACTGCAACAGCCTGTCAGGGCTTCTCTGACAGCATCATCCAGATCGATCACCTCTATCATCCAGAAAGAGCAGGTGAAGCATGTGAACACTGCTGCCTTCAAATTTTCCTCCAAGTCACAGGCCATCCTGACTTTGAACTATGTTGCTGTCCCTCCACTGTTGCTGGTTTGTAATCCTGAAATTTCCTCCCTAACAACACTGTAGGTGCTCCTACATCAGGACTCCAACATCAGTAGTAGTTCAAAAAGGCTATTCATCATCACACTTCTCAGGAGCAATTAGCAGTAACGCCAGTAAATGCTGGTCTTGTTGGACATAGCCACATCCAGTGTATGGATTAAACAAAATTCCTCCTGCTCTTCTTTTTCAGACTTTCCATTAAGAGACATAACAGAAATCAAAGCTGATGGATGTCAATGCATAGCATAATCTTATGTACAGAAAATAAACCAGTCTTCCAAGCAGAAGTAAAATATGTGGTCAATATGCAGTCTAAAAGTCTGAGCTTTTCCCAGCTGATGAAACTACTATTTAGAGCGAAGTTCAAATAGTTCGAAGAACTATAAAAGGCAGCACAAAAACTCCCTTCCCACCAACCAGAGGGTAAGCTTGTTTCTGTTCCTTAGAACTCAACTTCAATACAAAGATACATAGCACACTTGGGTGCCCTAATCAGCAGAGGGAAAGCAATGAGAAAAGATGCACGCATAAATCACTTTGTTTTTCCCAAAGTGATACCCATCACTTACTTTCTGTTAGAGGGATGGAGATGATTACACCATTGCCTGTGCCCACCCACAGGCGGTTGCAGGATACCATGAGAGCTGTGATTCGTACAAAAGAGAAACCAAGTTTCCCAGTACCTTAAAAACAAACACCAAGAAGTAATAGTATTTTCAAACATGAAGAACATATGCCAAGAAGGTTAGTCTGGAGAAGATCAGAGTATACTACATCCCCTCTCCAAATACAAATAATTAAAAAGTAAACAAATGTAAAATTTACAGTTGTTATTTTCCAATTATGCAACAATATCCTTTCCTCTCCCCCTTGAACACATCAGATGGGATATTCATCCATGATCGGAATGATGCCCACCTCCAGCTCAATGGTGCTTTGGAGACTCTGAAGTGGCAGATTTACTTTGCAGGAATAGCTGCCACGGTTCAAATATTCCTCATAATCTTATTCAATACCTTGCTTTTCCTAAAAATTTAAGAAATTAATCAGGATGAAACTCTCACTTACGAGGACCGACTTCACCTGAGCACTCCTCATTGTCTGCAGTAAAACATCAAATTAAAGAAGCGAGTAAACACGTAACCCCTAAAGTTACTGGACATCTGTCATCATGAAGAGCTACACGTCAGGCCAAAATACAAGTTCAACTAATTTCTCTACAGCTTTTAATCACCTGTTTTTGGAAATAATAACGCTTGGAATGGCTAATTAAACATATAATCGGCTAGCTAGATTGGTGGTTGAGAAGATGCATAGGGATAAATATAAAGATATAAGCCAAATAAATTTAGAGCACAGACAGACTTTCATTATTCTGCCTGAACTCATTCTAGAATAATCTGAAACAGGCTGTCCTGGTGTCACCCTATGGCCTTATTCATTTCTTTACTACATCATTCGATCCATATTTTCTCTTAGTGCAACACAATTGTCTTTGTCTCATCCATTCCTGGTGGAAAAGCATTCCATACTCCAACAACCTGTGTAAAAATGCCTGTCTCTCATCTTCCTTCTTCTTCTGTATACTAATGGCAGGGCATCACCAAGTAGCAAGCTGGTCTTTCCTTACTTTCAGCAAAATTGCTCATTTTAAAGACCTCCATAAGTGCACAACCTTTCTACGGAACCTTATAGCCTGCTCTGAACTAGGGAAAATAAGCAGAGTATCTCAATTCACTACTTTCAAATAAAAACTGGAAGTGCTGGAAATATACAATAGATCACTAAGCATTCATAATGATCTTAAGCAATGTTTGTACTCATTGTCATAATCTGTATTATCTCTTTACAAATGCCGAATGATTCAATGCATATTTTCAACATTTGCAATGCTTCATGACATTTTGGAATGGCTTCCTATTTCTGACTCGAACTTCTTTTATGTATCTTCTCCTTCAATTCCAGAATTGGTGGCAAAGTTGACAGTGAAGGGAGTTATCAAAGATTACAAAGGAATCTTGACCAGTTGGGCCAATGAGCTGAGAAGTGGCAGATAGAGGTTAATTTGGATAAATGTGAAGTATTGCATCTTGATCAAGCGACACGGGTAGGACTTGTGTAACTAAAATACAGCCCTAGGTGGTGTTGTCAAACGGAGAGATCTAGAGATTCAGGTACATAATTCTTTGGAAGTTGCATTGCTGGTAGGCAGGGTGGTTAAGAAGGTGTTTAGCATGCTTGCCTTCATTGTTTAGACCTTGGAGTATAGGAGTTGGAGCATCATATTTAGGTTACAGAGGACATTGGTGAGGCCACTTCCGGAGTACTGTGTACAGTTCTGGTTGTCCTGCTACAGGAAGGATATTATTAAATTTGAGAGGCTGCAGAAAAGATGTACCAGGATGTTGCCTGGACTGGAGGGCTTGAATTATAATGAAGGCTGGATAGGCTGGGACTTTTCTCATTGGAGCACAGGATATTGAGGGGGACCTTATAAGGATTTATAAAAACACGAGTGGCATAGATAAGGTGAATAACAAAGGTCTTTTTCCTAAAGTGGGCAGTTCAAAGCTAAGGGGCATATTTTTAAGGAGAGAAGTGAGAAGATTTAAAAGGGACCTGAGGGGTGACTTTTTCATACAGGGTGGTTCATATGTGGAATGAACTGCCAGAGAGAATTATAGAAGTAGGTACAGTTGCAACATGTAAGAGGCATTTGGATAGGTACAATAGTAGGAAAGGTTTAAGAGGGATATGAGCCATATGCATACAATTGGGACTGGTTTAGTTTTGGAAACTTGGCAGGTATGGATGAGTTAAATCTAAGGGTCTGTTTCTGTGCTGCATGTCTCTGTGACTCCAAGAAGTGATATGCAATAATCCTGAGATATGGTCCATACTCATGTCTTTCTGTGCCGTTCATACTTTCTTCGATTGTTTTCCATCATCATGCGGACCTCTCCGTCTAATCAAATGCCCTGTATCTTCCACCTCTCTGCTAATAGAGATATTTTCCTGAATTCCTATTCCTACGTAATCATCCCTCTATTTTAAAGTTGCTCCGAATGATCAATATACAATAAAGCAAAGGACTGAATTAAAAGCCCTTTAATCAAGAAACACCAACTATTATTTTGGGGAGAGGGGTAGAAAAATGAAAAATACTTTAATTAAACTTGAAGTTTTATTTGAAAGTTTAGTTAAGATTGATTAAATAGGATAATACTTAGATTCCTACAAAGAATTTACAAATCATGAAGTAACCAGAGTGATCACCCACCTAACATTTTGCTGACATACGGTTCAATGTCTACATCTTGTAGGTGCTGGTAGGTATGTACATGGTAAAGGCGAAGGGTAGAGTCTAGACGGATGGAAACCCACACCCCATCTCCCACCCAAGCCAACTGTCTCACCTGGCTTTCCTTCCGTGGGTGGGCATCAAAGGATTTCTGGGAAGGCACAAGTGTAAGAACATTTTGCTGAAGTGCAATAACATTATCAACATTAGAACAGTAAAAATTGCTACTGTGACCTCAAATACTGAAGCAGCTATAATCATTACACACTTTACACACAAATGCATAGGCACTTTGCAAAATCAATGATTAGATTTTCCTAATTTGTTTGAAGCATTGCGCACTTATTCCTCTTCAAAGTAGGAGGAGGCTGGATTACAGGGTGGGACATGTATAATGAACTATCTATTGACAAAATCAGCTGGATCAACCATTATGCTCTGGCCTACTACTTTGGGGAGGAGGAAAGAAAAGAGAAGGCTGTAACACAGAAACAGTAAGGTGTAGCTTCTGACATCAATTGACTGATTGGAGAATACAGAGCAAGTGTGACAAGCTGAATTGTTAAACAGACGCATCTAGCCTGGATATCTGTATCAAGGCAGAACCAGAGCATAGGGTATTCCCTATACATCTGTATAAGCATCACACATACACTAGGATACATTGCATCGAAGTCTGCACGTTCTTAGTATGATTTTTCTACACTAAAATTAATAGCTCATAGTCTTTTATACTTGTTAAAGTACTGAGCTACTTTCAATGAAATGGCAGTATGTGGCTATTCCTATTCTGGCATGGTCATAACAACAATGAGAAATGGCACGTATGAAATTTTGGGAAATTGTGTATATCAAATCCAGCCAAATGCAATAGGAATAGCATAAAAAACACGCCTTTCACCTTCTGCCTGGGAGCTGGCCTCATGCTCGATGTACTGCTTAGGCCAGTGTGTTACACAAATTGGGATCTGACAAGAAATCTAGCCTTCAGTGGAAACCGCTCATTTGTGCTTCTAGTGGAGGGGATGGTATCTGTGACAGGCCCACGTAGGCTGTCGCAGGCTGTCACGGGAAAGCATGGATAAAATCCCATGAACTAGCCAGTCAAGAGAAATTCAGCAGCTCAGACAGCATCTGCGGTCAGAAAAGGAGAGTTAATGTTTTGAATCCAGTGACCTTTCACTAGAGGGGTCGCTGGAGTTGAAGTGTTAACTTTGTGTTTCCCTCCATAGTTGCTGACAAGCCTGCCAACTGTCTCCACAAGTTTCAGATTTGGCTTAAATCTCCAGCATCTGCAGTTCTGCCGCAGATAGGGATGCAGTTTCCCATCTTGATGGATAACTGTCCATAAATTTTATAGAATTTAACTATTTTTAGCTTGTTTCAGAGGCCTGTAATTTGAGCCAAAGAACAGTTGACAAGGTAGCACATTTCATTTACCATTTTAAGAGCAAAGAAATTCTATCAATCAATTTTAGGAGAATTATGAACGCTTTGCAAGTCATTACCTCAATTTTCATAGCTTTTGGTTGTACTACATAGATTTTATTCTTGTAACCACACCATACTTTATCATGCACAACAGTCATGCAGCGAATGGAGTGATGAGGCCGGCCAAAGTCCAGAAGGTGATAATTAGTTAGATCCCACTGGCCATCTAAGGAATAAACAATAGGCTGTATTAAAATATAACTAACCACTCACAACATTTGGGGAAATGAAACATCCGCAATACAACCTTTCCAACTTTCTTTTTTAAAAAGCCTCATTCTTGGGATATGCGTATTAGTGGAAATGGCAACATTTCTTTCTAATCCCTAATAAGGACGGTGATGAGACATATTCTTAAATCACTACAATTTACCTGGTCTAGGGACACGCACATAAGGTGCTTTTCTCTTTGAAAAAACTGACAGCCCAGAAGGCAGAAGAGTCACTTATAAATTAGGAGCAGGAACAGGCCATACTGTCCCTCAAGTCTGCTTTGTCATTTGGTAAAAACTTGGCCTGATGTGACTGTGACCTTAATGCCACCTTCCAGTCTACCCCATATACCCTGACTCCCTTGTTAATCAAAAATCTAACTCAGCATTAGAAATAAAAACAAAATCTCAAAACTGGAGTTGATAGCTTGGGGTGGGGAAAGGGAAAGAAGATACAGAGGGGAGAAGGAGTTTAAAATGATCACCAAGGAAAAGATACTGTGGCTGACAAACTCCAGGACGAGATGGCACACACCTTGCGGTACTAAAAGAAGTGTCTGCAGAGACTGAAGAGGCACTAGTTATAATATTCCAAATGCTTTAGATTCTGGAAAGGTCAGAGTGGAAAACAGCATACATAACTATTTTCAAATCATTGATCTAGATTCTAATGAAAGGACCGAATGTAATATAGCCAAGTTTGGGATGTAGACAGGTTAAGTGAGGGGCCAAAAATCTGGTAGAGGCAGTACAATGTGGGAAACTGAGAACATGTCCATCTTCATTGGAAACACAGATAGCATTACATTGAGTGAAACTGCAAGATTCAGTGGTACAATGGATCAAGGTGTCCTGGTACCTGAATCATAATAAGTTAGAACAGAGGCACAGCAAGTGATTAAGGCACCTGATGAAAAGTTACCTTCTATCACAAGGCAAGTGGAATACAAAAGGAAGCTCATTTACTGCAACTGTACAGAGCCTTGGTAACACTACAACTAGAGTACTGGCTATTTTTGGTGTTTCTAATTGAAAAATAGCATAAAAGGAACTTATTACATTAGAAGCAGTTCGGTGAGGGTACACTTCGCTCATTCCTTGGATGTGGGGCTTATCTTTTGAAGAAAGGTTAGAGGTTAGGCCTATACCCATTTGATTTCAGAAGGAAGAGGGGGGACCTTATTGAAGGCTGTAAGATCTTGAAGGGACTTCAAGGATGGATACTACAAGGATGCTTCTTTGGGAAAGAGACAAGGGAGGTTAGGAATTTTACCTCAGATGGTCCTTAATCTGTGGAATCCACTTGCTTGAAAGTAATGGAGGTTGGCTCATTGAATTTATTCAAGCTGAGTGACATAGAATTCTAACAGACAAGGGGGTTGAGGGTTATGGCAGAACGGGTAGGAAGGTGAAGCTGACACCTTAATCAAATCAGTTATGACCTTATCCAAGAGCACAGCAAACTAGAATGGCTAAAAGGCCAACTTCAGTATCCAAATCTTACGTTCCGACCTGAGCTGAGCTACAGCATTTTATATTGCACTCCTGCTGCCACATTAGCCCCCATCTCTTCCTGACATTTCTTCCACTCCTATTCTCCATCAGGCATTAACAGAAGCTGCTCTTGAATCTCAGGAGAGGTCTTTTCTTTCCCCCTCTGGAACACAAGCAGACTTACTATAGTGGTTCTAACTATAGTGAAAGGAGGAAAGTAATGATAAGCTACATTTTAATAGCATTGTCAACAGACTGATAATGTGGTTCATCTGTTAATAGTGAATGGAGAATATAAAGTGGTAAGATAATGGCGCATCAGTTGCACAGAGGCAATGCTACCAGTAGTGCAGAGGCCTGAACCATCGATCCAGAGACATGTGCTACCAGGATAATTTGGAAAATTACTCTTCAATCAATTCATTAAACTGGAATTAAATGCTCGCTTCAGTAAAATAATTACTGGATTGTTGTTTTAAAAAAAGAATGATTTACTAATGTCTGTCAGGGCTGGAAATCTGCTGTCTTTACTGATGTTCTGCTAAGGGAATATGAGGAGATAGCGGCTAAATTAAGAAGTAAAACTAAAAAGTCAGCAATCTGAGACTATTACCTCAGTCACGAGCTAATTTGGAAAAGGATTGACACGACTGAAGAGATAAACATGTGGCTCAAAAGATTGGTGTGGGAGAAACAGATTCCAATTAATGGGATGGTCACATCAGTACTGGGGAAGGACGGAGCTGTTCCAATGGGGCAGGCTCCACTGAAATTACACTCAGGCCACAGTCCTGGTGAATTCCGTGAGTTGGGCTTTAAACTAGATAATGGGGATTCAACTGCACAGAAAATAAAAGAATGGACAGAATTTACCAATTGTCATTTTGTATCAAGGAACCATAAAATTGCAGGGCAATTCAATAATAGACCAAACTTAAAGGCTTTGTGTCTGATGCACAAAGCATGCAGAATAAGGCAAAGAAAGTGATGGTGCAAATTGAAATAACTTAATATGTTCTCATAGCCATGACAGAAACATAGTTACATGGAGGTCAAAACTGGGAACGTAACATTCAGGGAAATGTGACCTTTTGGAGAGACAGGAGGGACAGAAAGGTGGTTGGGTAGCACTATTAGTAAGCAATGAGTGTGACAACCTAGGTTCAGGTGATGTAAAGTCCACTTGGGAGGAAGTTTTGAAAAAAGCAAGGGAAATAAGATAGTATACAGACCCCTCCCAACAGTAGCCATTTTATAGCAAACAATGTAAATCAATAATTAACAGGAACACGTAAGAAGAGGAGAGCAATAATTGTGGATGACCGTAATCTTCATGTTGATTGGATTAATCAAATTGGGAAGGGTAGCTACAGTAATGAACTCAGAGTGCATTAGCAATAGCTTCCAATAGCAATGTGTCATGAAGCCAACCAAGGAGTAGGTTATTCTGAATCTAGTAATGGTTAACGAGGCAGGATTAATAAGTGAACTCAGAGTAAAATAGATTACATAGAAAAGTACAGCACAGTACAGGCCCTTTGGCCCATGTTGTGATGCTGTGGAATAATCCTAATCCAAAATTAAAATAACCTAAACTACATTCCCCTCAATTCACTGCTGTCCATGTGCATGTCCAGCAGTCGCTTAAATGTCACTAATGACTCTGCTTCCACGACTACCACTGGTAAACTATTCCAGGCGCTCACAACTCTCTGGGTGAAGAACATCCCTCTGACGTCTCCTCTATACCTTCCCCCTAACACCTTAAAACTATGACCCCTCGAGACAGTCAATCCTGCCCTGGGGAAAAGTCTCTGGCTATCGACTCTATCCATGCCTCTCATTGCCTCGTACACCCCGATCAGGCCACCTCTCTTCCTCCTTCTCTCCAGAGGGAAAAGTCCGAACTCAGTCAACCTCTCCTCGTAAGAAAAGCCCTCCAGTCCAGGGAGCATCCTGGTAAACCTCCTCTGCATCCTCTCAAAAGTCTCCACATCTTTCCTGTAATAGGGCGACCAGAACTGGACACAATATTCCAAGTGTGGTCTCACCAGGGTTTTGGAAAGCTGCAGCATAACCTCGCGGCTCTTAAACTCGATCCCCCTGTTAATGAAAGCCAAAACACCATACGCTTTCTTAACAACCTTATCCACTTGGGTGGCAACTTTGAGGGAGCTATGCACTTGAACACCAAGATCCCGCTGTTCCTCCACACTGCCGAGAATCCTGCCTTTAATCCTACATTCAGCATTTAAGTTCGACCTTCCAAAATGCATCACCTTGCATGTATCCAGGTTGAACTCCATTTGCCATTTCTCAGCCCAGCTTGGCATACTGTCAATGTCTCGCTGAAGCCTGCAATAGCCCTTGATACTATCAACAGCACCTCCAACCTTTGTGTCATCAGCAAACCTAATAACCTACCCCTCAACCTCCTCATCCAAGTCATTTATAAAAACTACAAAGAGCAGAGGCCTAAGAACAGAGCCATGTAGGACACCACTCAGCACTGACCTCCAGGCAGAATACTTACCATCTACAACCACTCTCTGCCTCCTGTCAGCCAACCAATTCTGAATCCAGCTAGCCAACTCACCCTGTATCCCATACTTCCTGACTTTATGAATGAGCCTGCCTTGCTGAAGTCCATGTATACCACATCAACTGCTCGACCCTCGTCAACCTGCCTCGTGATCTCCTCAAAGAACTCAATAAGATTTGTGAGGCATGACCTGCCCCTCATAAAGCCATGTTGGCTCCCTTTAATCACACTATGCTTTTCCAAATAGTCATAAATCCTATCTCTCAGAATCCTTTCCAAAACCTTGCTGACCACAGACGTAAGACTGACTGGTCTGTAATTTCCAGGAATTTCCCTCTTCCCTTTCTTGAAAAGAGGAACAACATTTGCCTCCCTCCAATCTTCCAGTACGACTCCCGTGGAGAGTGAGGAAGCAAAGATCTTCACCAGCGGCTTAGCAACCTCCTTTCTCCCTTCCCAGAGCAACCGTGGATAAATCTAGTCTAGCCCTGGGGACTTATCAATCTTAATGTTCGCTAAAATTTCCAGCACATTAACTTCCTCAATCTCAATCTGTTCAAGCCTGTTTTCCTGCTCCTCAAAGTTCTCATTCACAACAAGGTCCCTTTCCTTAGTGAAAACCGAAGCAAAAAACTCATTTAGGGCTTCCACTATCTGCTCAGACTCCACGCACAAGTTCCCTACGCTATCCCTGATTGGCCCTACCTTCTCCACGATCATTCTCTTATTCCCCTCATGTGTGAGTAAAATGCCTTTGGGTTCTCCCTAATCCTTTCTGCCAAGCCTTTTTTGTGCCCCCTCCTGGCCCTCCCCACTTTTGAGCTCTTTCCAAGCAAGCCTGTAATCCTCTAAAGCTGTGCTAGACCCTTGCTTCCTCCACCTTACGTAAGCTGCCCTTTTCTTTTTGACGAGAAGCACCTCTGTTCCCATCATCTAAGGCTCCTTAATCTTACCCGTTCTTACCTCTCTCAGAGGAACAAATTTACGCATCACTCGCAACAACTGCTCCTTAAACAGTCTCCACAAGTCTGCTGTGCCCCTTCTGTGGAACAATTGCTCCCAATTTATACTTCCCAACTCCTGCCTGTTGGCGTCATAGTTTCCCTTTCCCCAGTTAAATATCTTCCCCTGGTAACTGCTCCTTTCCCTTTCCATGGCTATGGTAAATGTGAGGCTGTTGTGGTCACTGTCGCCAAAGCATTCTCCCACCGTGACATCTGACACCTGTCCTGGCTCATTGCCGAGCACCAAATCCAAAACGGCCTCCCCCCTCGTCGGCCTGTCCACATACTGAGTAAGGATACCCCCCTGAACACACCTGACAAAAATGGCTCCATCCAAACCATCTGCACTAAGGAGGTTTCAATCTATATTGGGAAAGTTGAAGTTACCCATAACAACAACCCTGCTACGTTTGCACTTTTCAACAATCTGCTGGCCTATGAGTTCTTCGATCTCCCTACTGCTATTTGGGGGTCTATAGAAAACCCCCAATGAGGTGACTGCTCCCTTGCTTTCCTAACTTCCACCCATGCTGACTCAGTCGACAAACCTTCCTCGGTAACCTCAGTAGACAAGTCCTCATCAAAAGTTCTTTCAGCCACCGATATATTGTCCTTGACTAACAAAGCCACACCTCCCCCTCTTTTACCACCTTCCCTGATCTTAATGAAAGATCTAAACCCTGGAACCTGCAACTTCCATTCCCGACCCTGCTCTATCCATGTCTCCGAAATGGCCACAACATCAAATATTATACAGAGGTAGTGATTGTTACATTTTGGAATTTAATATTGAGTTTGAGTGTGAAAAATGTTGGTCGGAAACAACTGAGTTTAACTTAAATGCAAGGGAATTAGAGTGAAATGAGGATAAAGTGAATTGGGCGGATAGATGAACGGGAATGACAATAAGCAAGCACTGGCAAGCATTTAAGCAGGTAACTCATGACTTTCAGCAAAATCACATCGCAGTAAACAGCAAAGATTCTAAGCGAGAAATAACTGACCACAGGTAACCAAGGAAGGACAGTAGTGAGCTAAAATCAAACGTGTACAAGGTGATCAAAAGTCAGTAATAGTTCCAAAGGCTGGGATAAATTCAGTTTCCAGCAAAGGAGGACTAGATAGATAATAAAGACAGATAAAATAAATAAACAAACAAGGGCAAACAAGGCAACAAGAGTTTCTTTAAATATATAAAAAGGAAATCAGAGGTCAAAGTGAAAATACACCCCTTCAAAATGGATCTGGGGAGAATGTTTCGGGGAACAAAGAAATGGTAGGGGAGCTAAACAGATATTTTGTATCAAGCTTTACAGGGGAAGATGCTTCGAACATCCCATTTATACTAAAAAATACAGGAGGAGGAATTAAATACCATCACTCCCTCTCCAGAAAGTTTATTAGATAAATTAATGGGGCCAAATGCAGTTAAGTCCTCAGCCTTAATGGCTTGCATCCTAGGTCCCTAAAAGTGATAGCTACAGAAATGGTGGAAGGGTTGGTTTTAATTTTTGAAAAGTCCTTGAATTCCGGAGAAGTACGGAGAAATCAAGGGCTACGGGGAGAGTGCAGGAAAGTGGAGTTGAAATGCCCATCAGCCATGATTTAAGTGGCCGAGTGGACTTGATGGGCCGAATGGCCTTACTTCCACTCCTATGTCTTATGGTCTTATGACAAGATTGGGAAACTGCTCATGTGGTAGCCCGATTCAAAAAAAGGGAGGGAGGCAAAAAAGTAGGTTAGCTTAACATCTGTTGTTAAAAAAGTATTGGAATCATTTACAAAGGAAGTAATAGCAGAACATCTGTAAAATCATAATCTAATCTAGTCCGCATGGCTTCTGGAAGTACGAATACAGTATATCTAATGGTTCCCTTCTATCCAGTCTAGTTGAAACTTTCTTAGACACTTTAATAGACACAATTTCCTTGTGCAAACAATGTAACCCTTCAACTATGTCCTTCAGCCAGCAACAGTACTGCACATCAGGAGTTAAGACCAACTACAGTGTTTAGATAAACTGGTGATCATGGCTGGGAACAAACATGCACAGTATAAAGTACCAATGCAATTGTATTTTCAGACTTTTTAAAATACATTACAATGACTTATTCCTATGCCCACAGTTATAATGAAAACCGGCCATGTCAACTTGTCACATTGCAATTATACATCCAGAGATTAACAGCACAGAACTGGGTTGATCTTGGAACATTTCTAGGAACATTCTTCTTTACAAATTAGATATAGTGTAATGAAACCTTAAAGTAACAATGATAAATGCACTTAAAATTACACTAAACCTAAGTTTGGGGAGGGAACAGTGAATTTTCAACCTTAGAATGTATAGCTTGGCACTATCACTTTCTCAATTAGAACACAGAAATGCAGTTCATGTTATAGTGACTTACCTACTCCTCTGTGAAAGATTGCCAAGGTGCCATCAGCCAATGCTACTAATACTCTTCCTTTTAAATGTCTGGCAAAAGAAAAACTAGGTGTAACTGAAAATCTTGTTGCTAATGTACAAGGACCACCCTTCAAGCCATAACTTTTCCCATTCTATACTCTTAAAAAGCCAAAAGATGAACAAAAAGAACTGGACCTAGTTCTTATACACTTTTATAATTATTTATTTAGGCATACATATTCCAAATACACCTAGTTCATCAACAACAGCTTGAGAAACAAAAACAGGAATTGCTGGAAATGCTCAGCAACAACTATGAAGAGAAATCAGAGTTAATATTTTGGGTTGAGTGACTCTTCCTCAGGACTATTGGTAGTTCGAAAAAGGTTGGCTTATATGCAAAAGATTGGATGGGGGGGGGTGGAGGGGGGGGGGGGGGGTGGAGATAAGGAGTAAACAATAAACGGAGATAGAGCCCAAAGACAGAGAAGAATGATTGGACAAGGGAGTGGGTACCAATCTGGCTAGGAGAGTGATTAGCTGTTAATGGAGACTGTTAGTGGCAGACTGTGATAACAAGGCCTGGTGTGTAGTTTGGGGGCTAGGACATGGGAGAGTTCAGGTTCTAAAATTATTGAACTCAACTTGGAGACTGGAGGGCTGCAAAGTCCCCAAGTGGAAAATGAGCTGTTGTTCTTCCAGCTCATGCTGAGCTTCACTGCAAGCCTGAAACAGTGATGTTGACCAGGGAACGGGGGTGGTGTGTTGGAGTGGCAGGTAACTCAAAGCTCTGTTTTGTGGGCAGAACGTAGTTGTTCTGTAAAGGTGTCACCCAGCCTACACTTTGTTTTCCCGACTTACAGGAGACCACACTGTGAGCAGTGAATGCACTGGGCCAGACTGTGGGAAGTGCAGGTAAAGCAGTGCTTCACCTGGAAGGTGTGTTTGGGCCCTGGGATAGTGGGGAGGGAGGAGGTAAATGGGCAGGTGTTACACCTTCGGCCATTGCAGCTGAAGATGCTGAGGGAGTGAGGGGGATGTTGGCCCTGAAGGAAGAGTGGACAAGAGTTTCCCTGAGGAAACAGTTCCTGCTGAAGGGAGACGAGCGAGGGCAGGGAAGTGCATGTCTGGTGGGGGCATCTCACTGGAGGGAACGGAAATGGCAGCTGGTCGTCTTCTGGATGTAGATGCTGGCGAGATGGTAGGTAAAGACAAGGAGAGCCCCATCACCGTTGCAAGAGGGAAGGGAGGTGTAGTGGTGGGAATGCATGAGATTTGATCAGGCCCGGTTGAGGGCCCTGTCAACAACTCTGCTGGGGAATCCTCACTCGAGGAAGAAGCGGACATTTTAGAGGCTCCCTTAAGGTTAACCTCTTCAGAACATATGTGGCAGAGAAGGAGAAACCGGGAGAATGGAATAAAGTCTTTACAGGAAGCAGGATGCAAGGACCTATAATCCAGATAGCTATGGGATTTCAAGATAATAAAATGTGAGGCTGGATGAACACAGCAGGCCAAGCAGCATCTCAGGTGCTCCTGAGATGCTGCTTGGCCTGCTGTGTTCATCCAGCCTCACATTTTATTATCTTGGAATCTCCAGCATCTGCAGTTCCCATTATCTCTGATAGCTATGGGATTTGGTGGGTTTACAGCAGATATCAGTGGCCAGTCTATTGCTAGAAACAACAGTTTCAGGTTGTTTCTTTTTCTGAGGACATTAGTAAATGCTGTTCACATCCACTACATGCATTTAATTAAAAAAACCTAATATTCTGTATGATGTAGCTTTCCCCAATTCCAGGATGTTGCTGACTAGTGTTAAGATGCTTTGTATGTGTACATGGAAGGATGATGACCCAACATCGACTGGGAAATTCAAAGAGAACCAGATAGCAACAAGCCATGGTCACCGGTTTACTTTTGGGTATTTACTTCCTCAGTATTCTTAGAAAATAATATCTCAAAAAAAATCATTAATTCTGTGTGGTTACTTATAGGCTGTATATACTATATAGCAATTTGATAAACAAATTAATCAGATCAATTTCAGACACATCAAATTCAGAACTTCAGGGAGCTGCATTTAATACCTGACACCCAGCCCTGGTTCTGGTTTGAGAAAGAAAGGAGAATGACCTCACAGTTAAACCTAAAGGCAGAAGTCACACAACGCCAGGTTATAGTCTAACAGTTTTATGTGAAATCACAAGCTTTTGGAGCAGAGCCCCTTCATCAAGTGAACTTAAAGACAACATTGGAAATTCAAAGCTGGAAACGTGATGATTGGCCAAATTTCTGACACCAGATCACTATGTTTGCAGGTTAATATGATCTCAGGCTAATCTCAGTTTGGGGATCCAGAAATGATCTTCTCCCCAGGTCCTGAGAGCTTTATTGGTTAAAACATTTCAATGGCACCAGTTGAGGATGAAACAGTCTTTTAAGCATATTTAACATAACTTCCTTGTCTTTTGTACACTATGCCCCTACTAATGACATCAAGATAAGTTAAATATCAAAATGCTGCCAAGGAATTGATGGAGTTGGCATCCAGGGAATGGAGTTTGGACTGGGTACCAAAAGCAGTGGTTTCCATCTTTTCACTATTTAATTGGAAGGGATTTCTGCTCAGCCAATATTGTATATCAGATAGATTATCTGATAATTCAGCAACAAAAAAAACTAAGGAGTCAAGATAAGAAAATGAGTAGAGCAGTGTGACATCAGCGTATGTGTAAAAATTAATCCTGTACCTCAAGAGAATATCACAAAGGAGCAGCATGTGAATTAGAAATAGGAAGGGTCAAGGTTAAATCCTTGCAAACAGAGGAACCCAAGTGGCAGCAGGAAGTGAAGGCATTGCAAATGATTTCCTGGCTTACATTAAATTAAAATGAATGGAACTAGGTGACGGCACTCCCGCCCGGTTAGACAACTGTACTGGGGAAAGTGTCAACTGTCTCAAATGCTGGAGACAGGTTAAGAACGTAATAAAGGAGAACTTGTGTTTTCCACAGTCACATAAGATGTCATTTATGGATACCTTTTTGGTATGGCAGCAAGAGCAGAAGCCCAATTGGAAGAATTAAACATGGAAATACAGGAATAGATTTGGGAGGTGATAACATGTTGAAGGAATCTGCAGAGAAAAGGGAGTTTAGAAATGACGAAAAAATAATGTTGGAAATGTCTGGCAGGTCAAGCAGCACCTGTGGAATGAGATAAGGACAATGAAAGATATCTGTTCTGAGAAAAGGTCATCAACCTGAAACATGAACTTCTACACACAGGCACTGTCTGACCTACCGAGTATTTCCAGCATTGTGTGTTTTGGTTGCAAATTTCCAACATATTTCGTGTTTGAAAGGGTGCCTGGAGAAGCACTGGCGCAGTGCTGAGGTCATTGTACGAGTAAACCAGAACCTCAGGCTAATATTCTGGGGTCATGGGTTCAAATCTCATTATCCATTAATCACCCTTGATTTTTTTACAAACCCATCTGAATAGCCGATGTAGTTATCCTTTCTTTGTCAGGTCTACAAGTGATTCTTAAACCACAGCAACATGGTAGACTCTTAACTGTCTTCTGAAATGGCCTGAGCAAGCCACTCAGTTCAAGGGACAATTACAGACAGACAACTGGCCCATGTCCCACGATTGAACATGGAAAAACAAACGAAGCTTGGAGATGGGACTGTGCCATTCAAAGGGTATTTTTGAGGACAGACATGGTGACAGTAATTTGAAAGCAAGTGGGCCAACAACTGAAGGGACTGAACTCTTTATAATATCCAATTAACATGGGGTCAGCTGGGTAAACTGACTGATCAGATGTTTCAGTGGCAATAGGACTGGGGAACAGGAGGTGGGTGCCATGGACAAGATCAAGTCAGACAGGGGAAGAAAGCTGATTGAAGAGAGGCTTTAGAAAGTTGCAAGTTCAGGGCTAAGACAGGGTGAAGCATTAAAAGGTTGGTTTGGTGGACTATTTGAAGAAAGGAATACTGCAGAAGCTGCTGACTCGATTGACTTAATTGCACTGGTGTGCTTTATGGTAGAGGTACGGATGGGGGTGACAGGGAAGAAATGTTTAAGAAGATGGCTTACAGTGAAATAAGATCTGGAGTTATCTTTGCTGTACAGGTTGATCATTGAACTGTTAAAACAGTTGTCCACATATCCTATAAAGTCCCCATTCATCAAATTTAAGCGTAGATGACGGTCACACGAGAAGAAATGGCCAGGATGAAAGAAATGATAATTTCACTAGGGGCAAAGGAGATTGAAGGTGGTGGGGTGGGTGCAGTTGAGGAAATCAGCAGCTGCAGAAATTTGAATGGACTGCCAAAAATAAAACACTAGATACCTGGGATTTTAAAAATTTATTTGTAAGCAAATAATAAATGATTAAAGCATAGTTGTTGATGTTGTTAAAGTATAACCAGATAACTGAAATTAAATATGCAAAAATTTTACAACTTACACAATACTAAGAATAGAGTCTTTCAGTTTAATGGAGTGAAGACACTTCTTCCACTGAGCTACTGAGGAATGGACATACAAACTGCAAGAAAACAAACAAGAAATTCACTGTCTCTTCATAATTCTTTTTGAAAAGATTTGCAGGAAGAGTCAAGGGGAATTAGTCCTTTAATTTAAGTCGCTCCAGTGAGTGGCAGCATCAGTGGGAACACATCTCGAGTATCCACCTGATCAGAGAAGCCACAAATTGAGGTAGGGTTCATTCCACTCCCTTGCCCAGAAAGCAAAGATCTATGCTCCTTCTTCAAGGATCCTAACTATTACGCAGCCCTGAACCCTCCTCAAGGTGAGCTCCAATTTAACCCATTGACTTGGTCTACCTGAGGTACAGTGGCCAGGATCATGAGTACTGTGAGCCTGTAAATCCTCTGCCAAATCCCTTCTATTTCAGTAAAGATGGAGGCTTCATTCTATTAATGGAAATTCCATTTGGAAGGATTACATCCAGCAAATTTGGGTCCTCACCTAATATATAATCCTTGCTGAAATTCCAAAGCACAGTTAGCCCATCACTGCAGAAGAATGAACAACACTCATTTTGCTTCTCTTTATAACCATGTCGTAACTTTATGAACACCCACATCTGAATTGCAGGTGAATGCTTCTCTCTTTGCAATCTTTATATATAAATTTTTAGATGAATGACAGATTAAAAACAAAGAAATTCCGTATCAGAAGTCAAAGTCCCTCTCAACTTTAGGGTCTATATTTACCAGAAATGATATTCAGGAACAGAACAAGCCACTGCAAAGTTCTGCTCCCTCTTTTTCTGCCAAGCATATAACCATACCAGGTTAGCACCTCCTATTGCACCAATATTTTCAAAAACTGATTGGAGGGAAATAACAATTTGTACAAAATATAAGACAGTTTTGAGCCTTGGTTATCACCCACAGAACAACTTTAAGTTCGTCTATGTTATTTCCATATGGGGTCTTTAAAACCATTTTTCCTTCCATCAGTTTCAGCTGGATTCAAACAGAGGACATGGCACGAAAAGACTGATTATATCATCTCAACTGACTTAAAGTGAAGGTATAATGTATATCTGCATTAACAGTGTCACCTTAATGTCATAACTCACCAACCACTCTGTGCGCCAAGCCACATTGTTGGTAGAACACTACTCATCTTCTCTGCTTCCTCACGCATCAGATCTTGATCCAATGGAAGCGCAGATACACCATCTTTATACAGGTCGGATTCCCTGCAGGAAAAGGCAAAAGTTGGCAACCAGGCTCAGAATCATGAATACTCTTGTAACACTACTCTCTACATAATTTTTATATGGCATCAGATATTCCTGATGTTGTTGTTGCTTGTCATTTTTACTTGATTCCAATGAAAGCAAAACTGCCTCTACAGTTCCAATGCCTCAATCATGTCCAAGAATTGGAGCCTCTTGCATGAGAGACTACTTAAACGTCAGCTTTTGTGCTCCTAAGATGCTGCTTGGCCCGCTGTGTTCATCCAGCCCCACATTTTGTTTTCTTGGATCCTCCAGCATCTGCAGTTCCCATTATCTCAGGATCAGAACTGCATCCCATTCTTGAATCTCCATTAAAATAGGGGTCAGGAGTACGCCAATTGTTATTTAATAAAATCATGGCTGATCTGATTACTTCACATTCCTAATTCCAACAACCTTTCAACCCGTTGAGGAAGAGTCAATGGACCCAAAACGTTAACTCTGATTTTTCCTTCACAGATGCTGCCAGAACTACTGAGCTTTGCCAGCACCTTCTGTTTTTGTTCCTGAATTACAGAATGTACAGTTCATTCGGTTTGTAACCTTTCATCCTCTTGCTTACAAAGAATCTATGTCTTAAAACATTCAAAGACTCTGCTTCCAATGTCTGTTGAGCATTAGATTGCCAAAGATACTCAGCTTTACGAGAAAAATATTCTCCCCACCCATGTCTTAAATGAGTGACCCCTTATTTTTAAACAGTGACTCCCAGTTCTAGATTCTCCAGTAAGAGGACAATCACGTTGTTTCAACATCCACTCTGTCAACAAATCTCACAATTTTACATACGAAATCACCTCCTGCTGTTCTAAATTCCAGCAGATACAAGCCTTAGCCAGTCCAACTTAAAACACCAACCCATTGCAGGTATTAGTCTAGTGAACTTTCTCTGAACTGCTTCCAAAACATTATCATTCTTCCTGAAATAAGGAGACCAACACTATGAACAGTACTCCAGATGTAATGCTGTGGATAACTGAAACATAGTCTCCCTACGTTGTATTCAATTTCCTTCAAAATAAACAATAATTCTGTTAGCTTTCTTAATTACTTCAGTGTACCTACATGTACTGAAATATTGGCAATCATTATAAAAAGATGCAATACATTGCAAAAAAAGCCAAGATGTGGAAGACTTATTCAAATGACTAAATTACAGGCTAAATGTGGTCCCCTAATTAGACATTCTGATGAAGAAAGATGGGAGGACACTCACTTAAGCATAAGTTCCACTTTGTATAGATTACTGTAAATCCTAAATCCTTGCACTTGGAGTTTATTTGCATTTTGTCAGCTATTTAATTTGGTGTCATGAGTTGCATAAAGAACATGGTTTATTTTGAAACTTATAACAAAGTGAAATAGTCCAAAATGGAACAGAATTTCTTTCTTTTAGAATCACAGAAAAAGGCTATTCAGCCATGGTGTCTGTGCAGTTGAATAAATTCTAATATCCATCCATTCTAATTCCATTTGCCAGTACCAGGTCCAAACCTTGCAGATTACAGTGCTTTAATCATAGAATCCCTATAGTGGTGAAGGAGGCCATTCAGCCCATCAAGTCCACACCAACCCATGTAAGAATCAATCACCTAGACCCAGCCACTTACCCTATCCCAATAACCCGACATTAACCATGGCTAGCTCATCTAACCATCCCTGGAGACTACAGGACAATTTAGCATGGCCAATCCACCTAATCTGCACATCTTTGGACCGTGGGGTGAAACCAGAGCACCCAGAGGAAACCCACGCAGATACGGGGAGAACATGTAAACTCCACCCATAGATGGAACCAAACCCAGGTCCCTGGCGCTATGAGGCAGCAGTGCTAACCACTGAGCCACCGTTATGCCAAATGATTATTTTTGAGTGAGGGGGGAGGGGGCGAGGCTTCAACAGTAAGGAAAGATCAGTAGTATATTTCTAGTGGCAAGTACACTCATTTTATATTAAAAATATCATTTTTGCATGATACAATATTTTTGATGAACAGGTCACATTTCTTCTGCTCCATTTGTGGAGCAGAATAAATATAACTACAAATGCAAGCAGAACTGGACTTGACCACTGAGACATTTGCAGACTGATCCCCAATGGCCAACACTCTGTCGTGTTGCAGACACAAACGGAATTTCCCAGAGCAGTTACGTGTGTTAAAAAGGTCACTGGAAAAGGGGTCAAAATAACCTTTTCTTTCAAGGGCTACTTTTTTATTTCACTAACTTCTGTACTAAATGATGCAGTCACGTTGTGATGTCTCTTTCTGTAGTTGGGCTGAATTCTTTTCAAGTCTTTCTTCTGTAAATAGCTCAAAGACCAAATAGTGCATCATACATTTACATGTTAAATCTTCTAACTTGGAATCCACAAGTACAATTTTTATTAATTGATGATAAATACATCTCCCACACATATTTTTTATAGATTAAAATTCTAAACAGTAGACACATGGTAACTTCTTGAGAATTTTCAAATATAAAGTTCAGGATTAGGATCAGGTTTTTAAACTTCCAGCCCAAAAGGAAAATGAGACAAAATTGATTGTTGACGTAAAACAGGTTGTACGTGAAAACGGTAAATGTAGTGTGGTTATATCCAAGTCCTGCATATTTGATGCACAGCTTTCAAGCTCACCCATGTTTAAGTAGCAAAACTAGAAGAAAAAGCAAACCACACAATCACTCACATCTCAATAGCACTATGGACCATCAAATGGAACGATACGAGGGTGGACAATAAAGCTTGAACACTACCCAGCCTGGATGACACCTATACCCAGCAGCAATACCACCCCCACATAGCGTTACACCCTTCCCCCTATTAAGCCTACAGATTTCAAGAAACCATCCATAAATAATTTGCAAGATAGTCTGCTGCGCACTTTTATTTATAAATATGATCAAAATCTTTCACCGTGAATTTCACAAACTTCACTAAGCAACTGTTTCATGCTGGCTCCATGACCAGCTGGAATTCAGGCCCATTACTCCAGTGACCAGCCAAACCTCATACCAAGTATCATCACACCTCACCTGACCACATGAAACTCAAGCCCTGCCCCAGTGGGCACTCACCTTGATCAAGCATGCTGAGTGACTGCTCCAACCTAGTCAAAGCCCCCTCTTGATGCCACAGGACTAGCCCCGGGAGAGATTTGCTCACAGGTTCCTTCTCTTGTGCTCTTATTACTCCTTCAGTCAGAGATTCCATCGCCTGAGGAGTAACAAGAGCAGGAAAGAAGAACGAATACAGAAATTGTTGGAGAAACTCAGCAGGTCTGGCAGCATCTTTGTGAAGAAAACGGAGTTAATGTTTCGAGTCCAATGACTCTTGAATTCTGATGAACAGTCACTGGTCTCAAAATGTTAAACTCTGCTTTCTTCCCACATTTGCTGCCAGGCCTGCTGAGTTTTGCCAGTAATTTCTGTTGTTGTTTCAGATCTCTGGCATCCTCAGTTCTTTGTCTTATTGCTGGAAAGAGGAAGTTGGTGATTGATGGAGCTGAAATGCCCTGCATGGGAGAGACAAAATCTTTGACTGTAGGATTAGTGCCTCACAGGCTCTGTCTCTTCCAGGTAGGACAGAGGGACACATTTCTGGCTGTTCACTCTGTTGTTGGAATTTCTCCAGGCTTTTTGAAGGGTACTTGGAAATGAATGAGTGTATTTTGAACACTGCCTTGGAAACCAAGGTACCATGTCACTCAGATTCCCACACAAAACACATTCCCATCCTAACTTTGCCACATGCTCAAAAGAGAGATATATTTAATACAGGAATTTACATTCTATGCAGCATGCAACACAGGTCAAAAAAATGTAGTTTGTGCTACAACCTCAGAATTTTACACACCGTCTGTTAAACATCTGTGTGCTGTCTGTTGAGCTCTGCACTCCCAGTGGGTCTGTAAAAACATGTTCTGTGTAAGCTCCAGACTGACTGACATCAGTTAAATCATCATCTGACAGCGGAAGATTTAGATTGGATTCTGTTGCTTCCGTGGCCTCTTCTGCTGCTGGCAAACTTCCGTCAGGGCTGATGCTCACAGTACCAATTTCCCCTGCAACAAGGTACAGCTATTATGGCAGAGATCTTTTAAACAGATCACACAGCAGACAGACTTAGTTGTCCCTTGCCACTGAACTGTCTGTCCTACATAGTAGCAGTGGGCCACTTGCCTGAACACATGGGAATTTATAAACATCCAACCGAATCACTTAAGTTGATTTCAAAGATAGGAACACTGTATCGTTGCTTTTTGTCAGACTTACATTTAACATCACATGGATACATTCACCAAGCTCCAAAAGGAAGGAATTTAAGATTTAAACACTATGGATTTGCAGCTTCACTGCAGCAGCCTATTTATTACCATAATAATGATGGTGGGCTGTGACAGGTTCCCGCTGAAGTCTGTGTTTACTTTTATATTTCTTGGATTTATCTGGACTGAGTATCATTCATTTTCCATCTTCTGTATTCTCACCAATTTTCAAGAAAACTGAAGATCATCAGTGTGATCAAACTGATTATTATTATTACTTAAAAGCTAACAAACAATAACTTCTTTTCAGAGAGTTCTTATCAAATTTGTTAGCTGTGGTTCAGTTGATACCATTCTTACCTCAAATCAGAATAAAGATGTAAATATAGAACATGGTTAAGCCACAAGACATAAACAATGGATACCTGGCTCTCCTTCAGGGAGGGGCGAGGAACTGGCAGGGGTGCACGGGGTCGGAGGTGCAGCGCCACCTTCTGTAGTGCATCCAACAACTGTGATGCCGCCCAACAGGTTGTCACTTCCTGCTGAACTGTTACTGGCAACACTTCCTGCTAAAGAGGCACATTCCGCCTGGCTTCCCTCAGCATCCATTGGAATCTCTTCTCCAGCAGGATAGTCCGTCTCTCGAGCACCTATAAATTATTAATAGGATGATTTATTATAAATGATTACCTAACTGATAATGATACCCAACATTACATCGTTAAAAACAATCATGAGATGCTGCTTGGCCTGCTGTGTTCATCCAGCTTCATACTTTGTTATCTTGGATTCTTCAGCACCTGCAGTTCCCATTATCACATGTCTCACAGCTGCATGGTGCTTCATGAAAAATTTGAACAATTCAGTCTGCCATGGCTCAGTCAGCAGCATTCTCATAAAAAACTCAACTAGGTTCAAGGTTAACACCAAAGACATGAGTACATTGGCTAGGTGAGTACCTCCAGTGCAGTACTGAAGGGCTGCTGTACTGACAGTGGGTCATGCTTTGAACAAGATATCTATTCATGATCTCAGGTTGACATAAAATACATGAATCCACTATCTAAGAGGAGTTGGGAGCTCTCCATGACCTGGATTAATATTTATTTCTCCACAAACTTCATCCAAACAGATTATCTGGTCATTTATCTCATCTATATTTGTGTAACCATGCTGTGTCAAATTCTCTGCCATTCTTTCTCTGTGACGATAGTAATTACAGAAAATTATTCAATACTCTGAGATGTCCTGAGGTTGAGAATGATGCTAGAAGTAGGACTAGAAATGTAAATTATTCATTTCTGACATAGCTGGCCTGATTTTAACTCTGCCTAAATGAATAGAATTTGAGTGCATTGAAGTCAGGCCTCATACAGCATAAGCAGGGAACCAAGGGATGTTATTTATGGCACTGTGATAAATTTGACACCATTTAAGTTCTGCCAAGGTCTCTGCCCCTAATCTCATTACAACATTGATCCAAACATGGATGAAGAACTAAGCATCAGAGGTATTGTGAGAACTAAATAAAGACTGCAATTAACCAATGACATCATCAAGGGCCCCAGCAAAACCGGAATCAACGAGGGAAACACTCCTCTTGGTGGAGATATGCCTGGAACGAAGGAAGACAGTTGTAAATTGTTAAGGGTCAATCATGTCTGCCCCAAGATGCCAGTGCAGGTGTTATTCAAGGTAAAGTCCCTGGTCAATCTTCAACTGCTCGATCAATGGCCCTCCATCCATCATCTGGTCAGAAGTTGGAGTGTTCACTGATGATTGCACAATTTGCAACTTCTGAAATACTGAAGCAGTTCATGACCAAATGCAACAAGATCTCAACAACATTCATGCTTGGGATACTAAGTGACAAATAACATTTGCACTGTCTAAGTAATAGACAATCTTGAATAACAGAGAATCTAATCTTCATCCCTTAATGTTCAATGGTATTACCATCACTAATTCTTCCATTATCAACATCCTGAGTTTACCACTGACCAGAAACTGAACCAGGTTAGCCACATAAATCAGTGGGAACTAATAAGAACAACTGAACTTCAAAGAATACCCCTTTTTTAAAAAATATATAGAATCCCCAGAGTCTGGAAACAGGCCATTCAGCCCAACAAGTCCACAGCAACCCTCCAAAGAGCATTCCACCCAGACCCATTCCCCTACCCTATCCCACTAACCCTGCATTTCCCATGTTTAGCACACCTAAACCTACACATCCCTGAACATTATGGGTAATTTAGCATGTCCAATCCACCTAGCCTGCACATCTTCAGGCTGTGGGAAGAAACTGGAACACCCAGTGGAAACCCACACAGACACAGGGAGAGCGTGCAAACCTCACACAGACAATCGCCCGAGACTGGAAATGAACCCAGGTCCCTGGCGCTGTGAGGTAGCAGTGCTGACCACTGAGCCACCATGCCATCCATCTTATAGCTCAGCAAACATTCCATCAGTATCCCTTATGTCAGGGAGGAGAGGTAAACAGCAGCACAAGGAAAAGACACGTACAAGTACAAGTCCAGATTTAAACCAACAAAACCTCCGCTACAACTTTAACACTCAAAACCATAGCTAACTGACCACTATAGAATCCTGTAACATTTTAATCAACAAACAAACCAAAAAAAAAGTTTTCCACAGGTCAAGTCTGCTTAAAAAGTCAACCAACACAACTCTTGATGTGTGCAACTGGAACTCACCTGGTACACTGGCAAGGCACAGGATGTGAGAGTTGCAGACAAAGAAACTGTCCAAAATCTTTGCAGGCTGGTTGGCATCTATAACCACAACCTTGCCAGTAGAATGCGTGCTTGTACAAATCCAAACTAGGCTGGACAGTTCCTCCTGATGCTTCAGCTCCTTCTCTTGCTCCTGCACATTACAGATTTTAAAAAGCAGATTTACTCCAACTCACAACCTACTGTATTTCTTGTAATGAACTACTGCACTTTAATTTGTAAAGGTTACGTTAAAACCTAAATTACTGGGTCCAAAACAGGTTTTCATTTGAAGCAATAGTTCAACCAGAAAAACAACGTACGTTTATACATCTGGTTCTGATATAGCAACATCTTCATCCAAAGATCAGATTTGGTAATGAAGCATGCACATAGATAAGTAGCTTGTCATCCAAACAGAGAGGGAGGGAGGGAGAAAGGCTTCCACAAAGTAAGTCCTCTTGGTACACGTGGTACTGTACAGCCTTTTCCCAGGGGCACAACATTGCCTCCTTCCTTGTCTACTCCCTGTCTTTGCACACCCTTCATACAGCTACGTTTAATATATTTCCAGTTAATCAAGAGGACAGATATCATACGAATGCATGAATATACAAAGTCAGAGAAGGCTATTCAGTCCCTTTGAACCTGACCCACCATTCAAGAGAATCATTGGTTGATCTGAACGTAGCCTCAAACCCAGTTTCTTACCTACTCCCAATACACCTTGACTCCCTCATTAGTCAAAGGTTTATCTAACTCTACCTTAAAATTTTTCTATGACTCTGCTCCCACTGCTGTTCAATGAAGGACTCTGAACACTCGGAATAATATATTCTCCTCGGTACATTCTTAAATAGGTTGCCCGTTATTTTTAAGCTCTCTCTCCTGGTCCTGGTCCTGGTCCCTCCCACCTAGTGAAGCATTCTTTCAGGGTTAACCCTGTCAAATCTACTTCAGACCCCAGTTCTGTTTACATTGGTTCTCCATAGGAGCAATTTACCTAGCGACACACTCTGGATTCTCTCTGGAGGCCTGCACATTTTGCCTTTTCAGATCAGGATGCAATTCGAACTTTTGAGCCCTGATTGAATTTGCTTCCACCATTTTGCCAAGCTGTGCATTCTAGATCATAAATACTCTGTGGGCGAAGAGCTTTTTCCTCATGTGTCCATTGCCTCCCTTAACAATTATTTTAAATCTGTATCATCTTTTTCTCAATCCTTCCACCAATGTGAAAAGTTTCACCCCGTCTACTCTGTTCATGAGTTTGACCAACTCTGGGACACACATTTAAAATGATTCATCATGCAAATAACTTGAAAAAATTAAATAATCACAGTTGGAGTATTTAAACAATAACATACGTACTTTAAGCTCCAGTTCCAACCGGTCCAAGCTGCTCTGAGATCCTCTCCGCTGCTTATTACCTTCTGGTTCAGAACTGGACAGATCGTTGTAAAACACACTAGCACCAAAGATCGAGCCACCATCACGTGTCTTTCCTCCCGACAAGTTAACACCCACTGCACACCATAACTAGGAAACATAACCGTAACAAGATCATGAGTCAAGATCACTTGAGAGGGAGAACACCTACTTGGAGGGCTGAGCCCCTGACTGCAGCGTATCAACATTCAAAAAGCAATGTCAGCCACAGACCATTCTGTGCTGCAAATAGTACATAATTCTGGATGGGAAAAGCACTACCAGGAAGCTCCCTGGTCCGTGAAAACTATTACAGGACCACTCTGGATGGCAAAGTTAACCCCTGGCTTCCTTTGGTTTATATTCTATCTTCCTTCATGTCTGAAAAATGCATTAGGAGCAGCAGCTATTTGGCCATTATCTAATAAAATCAGGCTGATCCAAATGTGACCTCAACTCCATTTTTCTTTCTTCCCTGCACCCACTGACTTCTTATCAATGAAGACTCTAACTAAACTAGCCGTAAAATTATTCCAAGTCCCACCCTCTGCCACTTTCTGGAGGAGACACCATTCACCTTCCAAAAGGAAAAAAAAAACTTTTCCTAATCTCGCTTTAAATGGCAGACCCCTTATTTTTAAACTATGTCCCCTACTTCTAGTCTCCACCATAGGGGGAATCATCCTCTCTGCATCCACAGTCTGTTAGTTTCACTCAGGATCTTAAAAGTGTTTCAATAACATCACTGTTCATTCTTGCAAACTTTAATGGATAAAAGGCCCAACCTTTCTTTTTATACAATAACTTCTGTCCCAGGAAGCAATTCAGTCAACCTTCTGAATTGCTTCTCATGTTATTATATCCTTTCTCAAGGAAGGAGACAAAAACTGTGTACCAAGTGTTGATGCAGCTACTGGTTACACCCAAGTGAACAACTCTTTGCCAGCGATTGGTATTGAACTGTTGACTCTCTGGATTTCCTGCTGCACCCTCAAAGTCATACTTCTCCAACCTCCTAATCAAATCTTGAGTTCAGTAACAACCTTTATGTTGAAAGTACAGACTTTGTTGATCAACTGGAAAGAAAAATGTCACCTTCATGTAAGTATCTTTGTCATCCAAAGGTTGCAGATACACTGGCACAGGCAAATTCTTCATTTTGCAGTCACTTGGACCACCATTTGTTGCCTAAGGAGAAACCAACAAGCTACATGAATGCTTTTGAGAGAGAGATGGCTGATACCAAGTGGGGTGGGGTATTTGGAGAAATTACAGTGGATATGTACTCCAAAAGGCAAATCTCAACATGCATCACTTTGCATAACTCCCAATCTATCTAGTGTTCAAACTGTCCTCTTTTGCAATGCAACACATCAGATACTTCAAGTATAGATACCCACAGAGTTCTCATGCTTCTTCTCTCATGCTTGATAAAGAAAGGAACTGAATTCAGAAGTCTTTATGCTTGGACCTATTTGCTTATCATTAACAGCATGTAGAACATAGAACAGTACATGTGTTCAGGAAAATATTAAATCAGATCTTAACTTCATATCATAGCAGGAATGAGCTGAAACTCTTGCTTGATTGTGAGTGCAGCTAAACTGCGTCCAATAATAATAATTTTAAGTCATCTTCATAAAAACTGGCATTGCGAACTTATGGGTTAAGGCTGTTTATACAGGTCAACATAAAAATATCCTTAGATAACAAGGTATAGAGCTGGATGAACACAGCAGGCCAAGCAGTATCAGAGGAGCAGGAAGGCCTAGACCCTTCCTCGGGAATGGGGTTCTGAAATAAATAGGGAGAGAGGGGGAAGCAGATAGAAATTGAATAAAGGAGAAGATAGGTGGAGAGGAGACAGACAGGTCTGAGGGTTGGGTGGAGCTAGTAATTGTGAGAGTTGGTGGGGAGTTAGAGAGGTGATAGGTCAGTCCAGGGAGGATGGACAGGTCAAGGGGGCAGGATGAGGCGAGTAGGTAGGAGATGGGGGTGGGGCTTGAGGAGAGAGGAGGGGATAGGTGAGAGGAAGGACAGGTTAGGGAGGCGAAGACAAGGTGGGCTGGTTTTGGGATGCGGTAGGGGCAGGGGAAATTTTGAAGCTTGTGAAGTCCACATTGATACCATTGGGCTGCAGGAAATATGAGGTGCTGTTCCTGCAACCTTCAGCTGGCATTGTGGTGGCACTGCAGGAGGACCAGGATGGCCACGTTGTCTAAGGAATGGGAGGGGGAGCTGAAATGGTTTGCGACAGGAAGGTGCAGTTGTTAAGTGCGAACCAATTGTAGGTGTTCCAGAAAGTGGTCCCCAGCCTCCGCTTAGCTTCCCCGATGTACAGGCAGCCATCTAGAACAGCAGATACAGTACACCACATTAGCAAATGTGCAGGTGAACATCTGCTTGACGTGTAAGGTTTTCTTGGGGTATGGGATGGGGTGAGGTGTAGCACTTCCTGCGGTTGCAGGG
This sequence comes from Stegostoma tigrinum, assembly GCF_030684315.1. Classification (NCBI taxonomy): domain Eukaryota; kingdom Metazoa; phylum Chordata; class Chondrichthyes; order Orectolobiformes; family Stegostomatidae; genus Stegostoma; species Stegostoma tigrinum. The sequence continues at coordinate 6,350,797 of NC_081375.1, read as the reverse complement.
AAAAGTGCAGGGTGTAGTGGGGCTGGAGGGGACCACTCTCTTCCGTGACTCCCTTGTCCTCTCCACATTCCCCTTCAGCCCCACCACACCCAGCACTTTTCCCTGCAACCGCAGGAAGTGCTACACCTGACCCTACACCTCCCCTCTCACCCCTAACCCATACCTGAAGCAGACTTTCCACAAACAGATGTTCACCTGCACATCTGCTAATGTGGTATACTGCATCTGCTGTTCCAGATGTGGCCTCCTCCCGCATTTCTGAAGAAGGGTCTAGCCCGAAACGTCAGCTTGCCTGCTCCTCCGATGCTGCTCGGCCTGCTGCATTCATCCAGTTCTACACCTTGTTATCGCAGACTCTCCAGCATCTGCAGTTCCTACTATCTCTCCCTTATAAAAATATCCTTGACTGAATATGCCTATCAGACTGAGGTTGAAAATGAAAATGAACATACAGACTATTTAGAAATGTTCCATGAATCTTTAGCCAGGGAGTGGGCACCTGTATGTTTTGAAGAGTGTTTTAAAAATGACGCACCAGAATGTCAGCATTGCACAACTCACCCTCACCAAATAATGAGAAAACACTACAAAAACATCTTAAAAATTAATTACTTTTAAAACCAATATATCTCTAATTTTAACTTCTATTTTTTGAACAATTGAGATTTTTTCCTCCAGATTACCATCTATTGCAAAGAAATGCCAGCAAATGGGACTAGGTCAGATTAGGATGTCTGGTCAGCATGGAGAAGTTGGACTGAGGGGTCCATTTCCATACTGTAGAACTCTATGATTCTATAAACCATCAGTGGAAAGTACAGTTAGTTGTCCCAATATTGACCAAAAGCAGCTCCAGGTGACGCAACGTTTCTTCAAATGGAGGCAATGAGTATTTTAGAATTAGGGACCAAGGAGAGTCTATCTTCCAGAATCCAGAGGTTAGCTTTTCCTTTGGGTTTTATTGGCTTTTCCAAATAAAGTTACAGAAATTAGAGTGCACTTCCAAACACAAGATTCAGGAACATATTTTGCCGAAATGGAACGGAACACTGTGGTTCTTCATGGGATACATGCTGCACTGACCGCCTGAAACACCATTTCAATTTGTGTGACAAACACAAACTCATTTAATTTGCACTTTATCACATGCCTAGGACAATGTCAGATTAAGTGCAGAACTTAGATTCACATGAATTTACTCATAACATAATTGTGTTGGGAATGCCATGCAAGCAAACCAAATACTGCAGCAATAATAGATGCAATATCATGTCTGCAAGTACAGCCCTACAGCCATCCTTCACTGAAGCATTAATTAATTTAACTGATGAACTTAGTTATTTAATATATAATCGCATCAATAATATGCCTGTTGGTCTAAGTGCAGCAGTAAAGCAGCAGCTCTCTTCTTTCACAGTGATTTCAAGGTTTAGGGTAGCTGTCAGCAACAGCGCAACTCAATTAAAGTAGACTCTCTCTCTCTCTACATGCATTAAATTTCCACATAAAAAGCAAAGCTCTATTCCTCATTACATCGTTAAGCAGAAGTCATAGAACAAAACTTTTGCAACAGACGTTAAGGTAATCAAATCAAACTTAAAAATTAAGCAATATTAAAAAGCTCCAAACTCTGCAACATATAGAAACATAGAAAATAGGATCAGGAATAGGACGTTCAGCCCAAGCCTGGTCTGCCGTTCGGCATGATCATCTAACTCAGTACCCTGTTCCTGCTTTCTCCCCATGCCCTTTGATCATAAGGAATATATCTAACTCCTTGAAAGCAGATTAACAAATTCCAAACACAAGAAAAGTTACAACATAAGTGAAGCATACTTACTAAACAATTTAAAGTGAATGTTATGCTTATCTTCACTGAATTAATCTCCTTCAACATGACAATTTGTATTTGCATACTGTATTTTATGTAATAAACTTGCTAAAGGACTGGTGACAATATTTGACTCTTCAGGAAGAAGCTTAGGAAAGTGACAGAAAATAATCACAAACATGATTTTGGAAAATAAGCTTTGACTGCAAAAGGAAACGGCAACTCATGGCACTGACACTCAAAAGTTGTGGTTGAGTTTTGGAAACAGATGTTGAGAAATAAATGGGAGGAGCTAGAGGACTGAGCAGGATATATAACAAATCAGATGTGGAAGTCTGAAATTGCATGCTGGCACTAATGGTTATGACTAGTTGTTGAAATCCTGATAGAATAGTTCCATTATGCATGAGTCTTCGCCACTTTGAGCTGGCATGGAAGGTATGACACTGACTGTTGCAATGCAATTCTGAAAATAATTAACAGAGAAGGTGCAAACAGTCTGGTGTGCTTCATTCATTTAATCACAACTACAATCTTCAAAGAAGCACGACAGGCAGGCTGCTGCCTTGAAATGCAGCAACATTTAAGAGGTTAGGCTGCTTGAATCCTAACTGCACAAGTTTCCGTTTATCAACTGTATTTAACAGGAGCAAACAGTGCAGTTGAGTTCTTGCAAATGACAACATGTATGAAGGCATTTTAGTCATCACAATTACACGTCAACAATTCACAAGGATGGAACACCCCAGTCCAAATTAGAAACTTGGATGCCAGTAATATTTATCAGTCATCCTGATGTTGGTGCTGGAGAAATGTTAGTCCATTGTAAAAGATTTAATACCTGAGCACTTAGAAAGCAGTGGTAGTTCTGGGCAGAGACAACATGAAAGGGAAGTCACACCCGAAGAAGGGTGCTTTTACTACAGAGGGAACGCAGCGAGGTTTACTACACTAGTTCCTGGGATGGCAGGACTGACGTATTAAGAGGGCTTGATTTGGTTCAGATTATATTCGTTTGGACTTCAGAAGAATGAGGGATCGTTCTCATAGGAACACAGAAAATCTCAACTATATCAACCAGATATAGTAGGTGCAGGAAGCATGTTCCTGACAGTGGGTAGTGAGAACAGGGATGGACAGTCCAAGGATAAGTGGCAAATCATTTAGGACATGGTAAGAAGGGTTTTATTCACCCAGAAAGTGGGGAGCCTATGAAGTTCATTACCACAGAAAGCAGCTGAGGCCAAAACGTTGTATGATTTCAAGGAGAAGCTGTATATAATAACTGGGGCTAAAGGGATCAAAGGATATTGGGGCAAGCAGGGGCAGTCTATTGACTTGGATGATCAGCTATGATCAAAACAGATGGTACAGCAGGCTTGAAGGACCAAATGGTCTACTCCTGCTTCTATGTGCTAGGTTTCTAAGTGCCTCTTGCAGCTGGTTCCCAAACAAGGAAAAGGTTGTAAAGTAAACATCCTGCAAAAAACCACATTTACTGGCTGGAAAGTTTCTTCCAATTTCAAGCTCTAGGTTTTACAGAGTCCGAGAGTTTTATTGTGACGAAAGAAGCTCTTAGGCGTATCATGTGTGTGACAGTCATCAAAAACCTGTCTACTTCAGTTTCATTTTCCAGCATTTGGCTCACAGCCTTGTATACTATGGCCCTTCATGTGATCATCTAACTAATTTTCGTGGCATCTTAAAATCTACCTAAAGTGAATCTTTCTGCTTGGGATCCAGTCTTAATTAAAGATCCAGATTTATTTTACTGCATATATCACCACAGAACCCAGCTAGAAAATGATAATTGCTTTTTGGGGTCTGGTTTCTTCCCACAGATGCTGCCAGACATGCCGAGTCTGTGTTTTTGTTTCAGATGTTGATTTCTACATGTGTATATCGGGGCTTGGAATGCAAGATTCTAACAAGCAAAATGTACTTACATTAACATTTTTGACACATACAAAAGACACATATTAATTTGCAGAAACAGACAAATAATAATTCTTTATAAATATTATAGTCAACAAGAATTCAAAACAAAACCTGCTCGATAACAGCTCTATTCAGTATCCTAGCACGTCGACAAATGCATTGCTGATAATGTATGGGTGAGTAAGGAAAATTCTAAATTTAGGGTAGAGTCATATATTTGGCAGAGATTGTAAACTGCATAAGAACAGCAACAGTGACTAATGACTTTTCCCCTAAATTGAATGTATTAATAATGAGGAACATAACTTTCAAAAAACAAAAGATTGTGAAGTGTTACCTGTTTAAATTTTGGAGGCAGACTCCAACCATAGGCCTGAATGCGGCCGTCATCTTTCTGTACGTGAGCTTTTACTTGACGATACTGTTCCCTCTTCTGTTCTCTACGTATGGCTGAAGTATTCTCACTGCCACTAATATAAAATAAAGTTACACAATACAACTGCTGCTTTGTTATTTCAACTTTTTGCATGCATAAGCTCATTTTCAAATGATTTAAACATCTAAAATTTAGCTTACTTTTTTTTATTTTCGGACAAACAGGATAGGGAAAGTACCGCTTCTCAGTTTACTGATTAAACAGCTCACTGGGTGTAACAAGGTTTGGATGTTGCATTTCTCGCCCAATTCTGTACAAGAAGCATTCTCAACAACCTTGACAGATTGAAAGGAAGGAAAACAATGATGCAAACAGAAAGATACCACTCTGTGCATGCACTGCGCTTTCCTTTTTTCAAAAAGCTAAGTTGCAGGGGAAGTTGCAAATTTAGAAGACAAGGCAATTGCATGGAGATAGTAAGAACTTCCGATGCTGGAGTCAGAAATAACAAGGTGGAGCTGGAGGAACATAACAGGCCAGGCAGCATTAGAGGAGCAGCAAAGCTGCCGTTTTGGGTTGGGACACTTCAGAAAATTTTCCCGAAACGTCAGCTTTCCTGCTCCTCTGATGCTGCCTGGCCTGTTGTGTACCTCCAGCTCTACACTGCGTTATTTCTGTAACGCATCGTTGTATTGGCATTCCTTCCATCACCCTCGAAGTAGGTATCTCCATATTTGTCTACTTGGTTGGTAATATGCTCCTTTCCAAAGTCTTCGGAACCTACCACCTTTCTCGTCTCCCTAGTATCTGAAACTACTACCTGAGTTCTAAGTCATTGGACCTGAAACATTTACAAGTGTGAGGTGATTCCGTTTGGAAGGGCAAATTTGAAAGCAGAATACAGGGTTAACAGAAAGACTCTTGGTAGTGTGGAGGAGCAGAGGGATCTTGGGGTTCATGTCTACAGTTCCCTGAAAGCTGCCACCCAGATGGATGGAGTTGTTAAGAATGTGTATGGTGTGTCAGCTTTCATGAATACAGCGATTGAGTTCAACAGCCATGAAGTTATGCCCCAGCTATACAAAAGCCAGGTTCGTCCACATCTGGAGTACTGTGACCTGTGCTCGTCGCCTCATTACAGGAAAGATGTGGAAGCGTTGGAAAAGGTGCAGAGGAGATTTACCAGGGTGTTGCCTTGAATGGAGGGAAGGTCTTAGGAGGAAAGGTTGACAGCGCTAGGGCTTTTCTCTTTGGAACGACAAAGGATGAGAGGTGACTAGACACAGGTGTACAAAATGATCAGAGGTATAGATAGTGCAGACAGCCAGAGGCTTTTTCCTAGGGTGGAGGTAGCTGTTACAAGGGGGGATAGTTTTGAAGTGAGTGGAAATAGATAAAGGTTAGATGTCAGAGGTAGGTCCTCTACTCAGAGTGGTAGGGGTGTGGAATGCATTGCCGGAGAGGGTAGTGGAGTTGGACTCGTTAAGGGCATTTAAGCGGCTATCAGGTAGGCAAATGGATGATAGTATAAGGTAGGGGTGGAGGCTAGATAGACTTTAGGCTCAGGGTAAAGGTTCGGCACAACATCATGGGTCAAAGGGCCTGTACTATTCTATATTAACTCTGATTTTCCTTCACGGATGCTGCCAGACCTGCTGAGCTTTCCCAGCAATTTTGTTTTTGTACCTGAAACTACTGTTAATTTTCAAATTATCTACAACCTTGGAAGATCACCCCAATCCCTGGCCAGATATATAGTCTTCAGCATGGCCATCCCACTAGCAAACTTGCTCTCAATACTGTCCATCACAGGACTGCTTACTTCTCTGAATACTGTGGCAATTATTTTGGATTCTAAGGCCTTTTTTTGAAAATTCATTCACAGAAATGTGAACAGCACTAGCTAAGTCAGCATTTGTAATAGTCGTAAAGCAGAAGTACAAAGGGATCTGGGAGTGTTGGTCCAGGATTCTCTAAAGGTTAACTTGCAGGTAGAGTCCATGATTAAGAAAGCGAATGTAATGTTGTCGTTTATCTCAAGAGGGTTGGAATATAAAAGCAGCGATGTGCTTCTGAGGCTTTATAAAGTTCTAGTTAGGCCCCATTTAGAATACAGTGTCGAATTTTGGGTCCCACACCTCAGGAAGGACATACTGGCGCTGGAGTGTGTCCAGCGGAGATTCACACGGATGATCCCTGGAATGGTAGGTTTAATGTATGTTGAACGGCTAAGGATCCTGGGATTGTATTCATTAGAGTTTAGAAGGTTGAGGGGAGATCTAATAGAAACTTACAAGATAATGCATGGCTTAGAAAAGGTGGACGCTGGGAAGTTGTTTCTGTTAGGCGGGGAGACTAGGACCGATGGGCACAGCCTTAGAAGTAGAGGGGGTAAATTTAAAATGTAAATGAAGAGACATTTCTTCAGCCAGAGAGTGGTGGGCCTGTGGAATTCATTGCCACGGAGCGCAGTGGAGGCCGGGACGTTAAATGTCTTCAAGGCAGAGATCGATAAATTCTTGATCTCACAAGGAATCAAGGGCTACGGGGAGAGCACTGGGAAGTGGAGTTGAAATATCCATCAGCCATGATTAAATGGCGGAGTGGACTCGATGGGCCGAATGGCCTTACTTCCACTCCTGTGTCTTATGGTCTTATTTATCAAGAATTAAGAATCAACCACATTGCCATGGGTCTGGAGTGACATGTTGGCCAGACCAGGTAAGGATGACAGGTTGCTTTACTAAAGGACATCAGTGAGCCAGATGGCTGTTCCAACAATCAAAATAGTTTCATGGTCATCATTAATTCCAGGTTCTTCCTTGGCAGGATAAATGCAGTGAGGAGGTTTCCCTTATAGGGTGTATCTCGGATCACAGGGCATAGTATCAGAATAAAGGAGTGCCAATTTAAGACTGAGATGTGGATAAATTTCTTCTGTCAGAGTGTTGACCGTCTTTGAAACTCCTTGCAACAGAGAATGGTGGTTGGGGCATGGGGTGGCAGACTCCTTGTGTACATTCAAGGCTGCAATAGACAGATTATTTTGATCAGTTGAGAATTAAGGGTTACACGGAAAATGCAGTGAAGTGGATGTTAGGAATGATGGATCAGCCATGATCCCTATTGAATGGTGGAGCAGGCTTGAGAGGCCAAACAACTTAAGCTTATTCTTATTTCTTACAGGACCAATCAATATTCTTTCCTTCATCATCTCACAGAACATTAAATGGAATTTTGCTATCGCTATAAGACTGTAAAAAGCTAAATTTCACCTTTCTCCTCCCAACGCCTTAAAACTCTCTCTAAAGCCTATTGCTTTAAGGCTTGAATTCTGTTTGCATATTTCTTGGTAAAATACTGCAAAGTCAGCATGGTTTCATCAACAGAAGCTCATGCCTGACAAATCTGTTAAAGTGTTCTTTGAGGAAATAATGAGCAGATTAGACAAAGGAGAGCCAATAGACGTTATCTACTTGGACTACCAGAATGCCTTTGACCACGTGCCCCACAGGAGGCTGCTGAGTAAAAAACAGCCCATGGTGTTACAGGTAAGGTATTAGCACGGATAGAAAGTTAGCAGAAAGCAGAGAGTGGTCATTCTCAGGATGACAGCTAGTGACTAGTGTGGAGTTCCGCAAGGCTTAGTGTTGGGATCACAACTTTTCATTTTGTGCATTAATGATCTGGATGAAGGAACAGAGGGCATTCTGGCTAAATTTGCAGATGATGCAAAAATAGGTGGAGGACCAAGTAATACTGAGGAGGTGGGGAGGCTAAAGAAGGTTTTAGCCATGTTAGGAGAGTGGGCAAAGCGGCAGACGAAATACAACATGGGAAAGTGTGAGGTCATGCACTTTGGTAGGAAGAATAGAGGCATAAACTATTTTCTAAATGGCAAGAACATTCATAAATCTGAAGTGCAATGTCAGTTGGGAGTCCTAGTCCAGGATTCTCTTAAGGTTAATTTGCAGGTTGAGTCAGTCGTTAGGAAGGCAAATGCAATGTTGGCATTTATTTCTAAAAGACTAGAATATAAGAGCCAGGATGCACTTCTGAGGCTTTATAAGGCTCTAGTTAGACCACATTCAGAATATCTAGAGTAATTCAGGAGTCCATATCTCAGGAAGGACATACTAGCTCTGGAGAAGATCCAGAGGAGGTTCAAGGAATGATCCCAAGAAAGAAAGGGTCAACATTAGAGGAACATTTGAGGACTCTGGGTCTACGCTTGAAGGAGTTTGGAAGGATGTGGGGGGGATCTAACTGAAAGTTACAGAATACTGAAATGCCCAGACATCATAGATGTTGGAAAGATGTTTCCATTAGCAGGACAAACGAGGACCCAAGGGCACAGCATTACTGTAAAGGGAAGACCCTTTGAAACAAAGAGGGGAAACTTCTCCAACCAGTGGTGAATCTATAGAATTCGTTGCCACAGAATGCTGTTGAAGCCAGGCCTTTGAGTACGTTTAAGACAGAGATAGAGAGATTCTTGATTGTTAAGGGGATCAAAGGTCACGGGGAGAAGGCAGGAGAATGGGGTTGAGAAACATTTCAGCCATGTTTGAATGGCAGGACAGACTCGATAGGCCAAATGGCCTAATCTCTGCTCCTATGAAATATGGCCTAATGGACTGACTCTTCAAGATCCTGCGTTCCTGTACAGGACACAAGATACACCTGCTCAGTTGGTACACGTGATGCTTCTCTCATCAGTGCTGTCTCATTTTTCTTCCATTCAGATTATGGAACTGTCCTTGTCTAATCTCTTCTAGAATCTACAGAATTTTAGTTGCCTAATCTTGCTCTTCTAATTCACATAATCTTCCTGTATACTGTGCAATGTTGGTGGTGTTCTGTGCGATGGTTCTTAGGTCACTCCCTTCAGAATTACAACTTCTTACATTTAAAATGATGGTATAGAATGGAACAACATATTGAAATAAAAAGTTGCAAGTCTTATTCATGAACTCTTCAATTTGCTGATCTCACTCGGCTTCAACAAACTACCTATAACAGGAAAAAAATGAGGGGAGAACGAGTTACCATCCAGAAATCCAAATTTTGTCCAGTGACCTTTGCCAGCAAACGTATGTGCAGGAACATCAAGTGATGTTAGGCTGCGGTTCATTTACAGTGTAGTCCCTGTATAAATTGATGCCAATACACATGACCTACATTCACATAACAGAGAATGGTTACTTAGGCCAGATTCCATTGTTCACGGAAGCCTCAGACCATGTGTCAGCACCTACAGGAGAGAAATGGACAAAACAGAGTCAAAGCAACATAGTTTACAGATCTAGCAATACTTACTCTTCATTAAGGAAATCAAAAGCCTTTGATTTGTCACTGGGTAACTGAGATAACGCACCACTTCTCTTCTTAACCACACCAGGAGTGATGTGCGAGGTTGGTGCATTGTATTTAACGTTGACTGGTGGGATGGGCTTCTTGGTTGTATTACTAGATGGACTGAACAAACGGCTAAAACTGGAGATCAATTAAACAGAAAGAAATTAATAGAAAGGAGAAACATTCAAAGATATTTTGTAAATTCAACACATGCTGATAAAGCCTCCCCCAAAAAGGTACACACACACTGTCCTCAATGCCACCCAAACCAATCCGCTTTGGTTGTATGCAGCTTTTGTTCACATGCATGCAGTTAAAAACAATATTCTGTGGATTCATTTGGCCTAATTTTATATTTTCAAATTACATCGCTTGAAAACATAAGAATGTCCTCCACTCTTCCCTAACCACCTAAGCTCAATGTACTGCTTTACACCATACTGCAGCAACTTGCTAGATTCCTTCAACAGCATTTTCCAACCAAAAACCTCTATCATCTAGAATGGCATCAGATGTACGTAAACAGTACCACCTGCAAATTCCCCGACAAGTCATACACTATTCTGGCTTTGATCAGCGTCACTATACTTTCACTACCGCTAGGTCAAAATTCTGAAACTGCTTTCTCAAAAACACTGGATGTATACCCATATTACATGGGCTATAGTGATTCAGGCAGACACTTCACCACCACCTATTCAAAGACATTATGGAAAGCAAGCTTTGTCAATGCTGCCCACACTGTGTGAACACATTTTTTAAAATTAGAGCACCGTCTGCACTTTAAAATCATACATTTAAAATGCATCATACATTTAAAATGCATCATACATTTAAATTGCAAGAGGCTGACATCTGGAAATGCAGAATTTCAACTTCACCCCCAGCGACACAAAACCCAAAATACTCTTCCACCCCCCTGGTCCTGAGTAGTAAATATTTATGCTGAATATGCATCCATAGGTGGCAGTGGGGCAGATTGGCATATGTGAGAGCAATGGTACCTCACCCAATTGTCTACGCCCCACGTATAAATGACTGGCAGCAGCAGGCTGACAATACCTTCATTTCAATTCACTCACCATTGTTTCATATCCCTTGAACATCACAGTATCCATCCTGACTACTCTACCTCCAAATCCGACACCATTCACAGCCGTAGGGAATAGTTCTGTGAGTGGTGATAGAGCAGGCTGTTGAACTTGTTCCACATTCAGTGAGACCATGATTAATCTGTATCTTAACTCCATTCGCCTAATTTGGCTCCGTATCCTTTAATATTCATGAAAAAGTGTAGAATATTTTTCCTGAATGCCCAGGTTCTAATTTTAAGATTACACTTTCCTATTGTGGATTCATCTATCAGAGAAAATAGTTTCTCGAAATTTACCTGACTGAATCCTTTCACTAATATCACGACCTCTATCGATCACCTCTCTCTGTAGACAATCTATTGCACATGTTCCCAACCACTGCTCTGGAGCAGCCCAGACCACTTATCCACCAAAAAAAACAACTGGCTGGGCTCATCCGCAGCCAAATTTTTACCCTTTGAAGTGAATGCAGGAAAATTCATGAGCTGCCAGGAAGCAGAATATCTGGGACAGAAGTTCATCACTATGCAGAAAAGATGTGGTGAATTTGAGTGAGCAAATACCTACTCTAATCTTTTAAGTGTTTTGCCTTCTGTCAAAGACATATTATATATATGATATACGTATGTATGTATGTGTATATATATATATATGTATGGCAGGTTTTTGGACTGGGATTCACACCATTAGATCCAGGTCTTTTGAGACCAAAGATCACCATCGAGCTGACCACTAGATGGTGCAAAGAACAACTGAGCAATAGGGTTACAATTCTATTTACTACAAGTCAGGAGGAGCACCCAGCTGAAACTGAACGGGATTGCTGACTTATGAGTTAGTAAAATATTGATTCATTCAGCTCTGCCACCTTAGACAACTCCAATATGTTTCACATTTACCCTAATATAGCAGTAACACAAAGCATTTTAGATTAGATTCCCTACAGTGTGGAAACAGGCCCTTTGGCCCAACAAGTCCACATTGCCCCTTGAAGCATCCCACCCAGGCCCTTCCCCCTATAACCCACACACCCCTGAGCTCTATGGGCAATTTAGCATGGCCAATCCACCTAACCTGCACATCTTTGGGCTGTGGGAAGAAACTGGAGCACCTGGAGGAAACTCACGCAGACATGGGGAGAATGTGCAAACTCGACACAGACAGTTGCCTGAGGCCGGAATCGACCCCGGGTCCTTGGTGCTGTGAGGCTGCAGTGCTAACCACTGAGCCAACGTGCCGCTATTTTGAATTAGCTTATTTCAAAATTAATGTTCAGTACGTGGGTGTTACTGGCAAGACCATCCCATGGCAATTACTTAATTGCCACTTTCAATTACACAAACAGGTGATGATGGCTGCCTCATCAAACTAGTTGCAGTTTAATATGATTAAGTAACTTGTAGTCTTTTCAGAGCTCAGTAAGATTCAACCAGGATAATACAGTACCATATCTCCTAAAGGCCCAAATCAGGTGAAGATGGCAGGTTTTCTTCCTGCCGTCTCCCACTGCCCTCACTACAATCAGACTGCTTCATAGTCACGCCTACAGATACAAACATTTCATTTTCTTGTTTCATTAAGCCAAATTCGAATTCTCACACTCTTACGATGGGATTTCACTCCACCAACACTTCGACTGTAACTTAATTTCAGATTAAAAGACAATTGCAGCAGGTGAGGTGCAAATCTGGAGACTTCCATTTGAACCTTTCTCTTATGCCCTACTGCACTCTGTTACCAGTTTTACAGGATATATTCAAAACCTTCACTTATCACTGCTGTTTGAAAAATCTAAGCCTTTCTACGTCAAACATAAAATTTGGCCCAATGTTCCGTGATGATAGCACAGGCTTAGAAAACCACCCCAACACACATCTGATCCTTCTACACACATTCATACAGGGGAAAAAAAAGACATGCTTTTTCAAAATGAGCTGAATGAGTTTAAACAGAATACAATGTGATCTTGCTTTCAAATCTGCACTATTAGCATGAACAAGCTCGTACAGCTCAGACAAACCCAGTCTCAACTGCGCCAGCAGTTAGGTGCACTCTGGCACAAACTTAATATATCAAAAACACACAACTACTCAAAGCAGGTTACAGTTACAGTCAAAGGAGGAACAAAAGCAACAATCATTACAAAACAAATACCCACAGTCTGCAGGTCATTACCAACAGGGCACATGAAAGAAAATGAAAATAAGTAATTAATCATTCAGAGATAAGTCACAGATCCATAAACAGTGGCTTGCCACACATTTAAACATCAAGGACAGAAGGAAGGATACTGGGTTTTGGATCAGAACCCTAGCAAAGTGGTCAAATGCATGTCTAGACTCCGTACTGCGTGGACAACAGCCACCTAGAACTGATTTTCACTGAAGGGAATGCCCCTCAACAAGTATGTCTGCATTGTGGGGGGTGGATGGATGTTGCTTCTTGGCCTGC